>NW_007736048.1:62888-67798 GCF_000696425.1 Galeopterus variegatus
AAGACTAAAAACAAAGCTTCATATCATGATCATAATTTCCTTCAGATCCATTCTCGATTACGTGGTTTGCATGTATTTGTATTTTCTAGATAAGTATCAATTTATTATCAAAATATGCTAAATATAGACCACTTCACTTATTCCAAGGAGACAATTACATAAGGACTTACCATTTACAAACAGACGTCATATTAGATCATAATGCAACTCTGTGAGTTAGGTAAGCAGGTATTATTATTCCACTTTACAGACTAAAAGCTTTGTCATCCCTGAGAGACATAAGGACAGCAAATGCAGTGGCAGGCAAGAATTTCTAACTTAGATTGTTGCCCCTCCCCCATCCTCCACCCCCAGCCCAGTGGTTTTTTCCCCCCTTTTAACAAAGGAAAGGAGGAATGAGGTTATCAGTTTGTACAGAAAGAGCTGTTAGGCTGCTGACTAATCAACTAAATTAAAATTATCTTTTCAGTTTAAGAGAAATGGTGACTTAAAAATAATGTACTAGATTAAAAGACTCCGTAGATCCCTCTGCCATTTTGGCACTTTTTAAATAGGTTTCATATGGGTCTCAGCAATAGCTAAACCCATTTCTTCATGAATTGCAAACTATATATAGAATGACAAACCCAGAGCTCTTCCAAAATCTATACCCTGATTATATCTAAATGCAGCTGTGAGCTTATTGAAAAGGTACAGCAGTACCATCTATATTGACCTTTGGCCAACACACTGGATAAAAACTCACTCCCCCTGGGTACAATTCCCATAGGACCTTTAATGACCAAAAGGATCAAGATATAGATTTTATGTCTCAGTGAAGGATAACAACTCTGGCCTCTCAATGCTGTTCCATGCTGAGGAATTGGCTGACATAACATAACTTCAGCTTTTATTTCACCAGCCTTCTTGAGGTTTGTCTTAAATAGCTTCTCCTAGCCTCACAGGCACTGCTATTTTAAATAACACGGTGTCAGCAGTTCAGTGATGTATTCCAGCTGCCAGGCATTAAAAAAATTATCCGAAAAAACTAACTGGTTTTCAAATCAACGTTAACTATCTCAGGCTGCAAATATTTTTAATGAAATATTTAAACAAATTCTTCTGAAGATGAAACACTTTAGTAACTTCATTTCAAAAAAATCAAACATTTCAAAAAAGAGTAAGGCCAGAAGCAAGGAAACAATTGGAATTACTTTGCATATACTTAGCATCATTCACTAGATACCAGAGAAAAGTTTGCTGTTCTCTCTCTGACCAGGGTTACAGGGCAGTTGTAAATCAGGTGGGTGCGCTTAGGTTCTTTAGAAGTAATTCATTTAATTTTAGGAGGGCATGGGGAAAAAAGCTGAAAAATGCAGACTTGGCAAGCAGGAGGGCAAAAGGATGTGGATGGCACATCACCACACATTACCATTTCAAGCAACTTAAGTGCTGAGAGTGAGAAATCGGGCAGAGGAAATAACACCATCAGCAGTAATATGTCAGTCTGACAGACAACAGCATCATCGCAGAACCTTAAAACTCTGGGCCAAAATAACTGCCTAGCCTAGGGACGGCTCTGCTAGAGTGAGCCCCAAAGAGCTTTGTAGGCCACCGTGGGATCTAAGGAGCAATGTGTACAGGGCATCCAGATCCCACCCACTGCTCACAGCCCAATGCCAATCTCCCCGTGTTAGACTTCTCTGTACCAGATATAAGGATCATTATTCTGGTCAGAATGTACCAGAGAGACTTTCACTCATACTCCTTGTTTCAACTTAATTCTCCGTCATATTTGTTCTGCCTCTCTTTCATGTGTTTTGAGGGCAGAGAGTTTGTTTTGTCCATCTTTCTATTGCCCCTCTATTGGTCAGCACAATAAACTAGGTACTATAAAGGTTTCTAAAACTGATGTCAATCCAATCATATCTACTTTCTCCAGTGAGAGGGAAAGGTAAAGAAGAGAACTATACAAACACCATCTAGCTTAGCCTAGGTTTAGACTGGAAAATAATTGAACTCAGAGTGCCAAAGATGCTGTAGGAAGTTTGAAGTTGACTTCAGATAATTCCAAGAGTCATAACAATTCTGGAGAGTGTTCCCTTCCTTAATTCTGGCTGGGCAAAATCTGCTTTCAGGTAAACTATGTCACCCATTAGAAACCTATAGGAAGTCAATAAGTATGTACAATCATCACAAAGTATTCTGTGATAAGTAGGTGCTTGAGATAAATAGACTACAGATGAGACAGACAATTTTGCATTCTTCCTTAAAAAGCATGGATATCTTTTTCTCAGCAGTATGACCACAGGGCAGTTACTTAACTGCTTGAGGCCTCTTTTATACAAGGAATATGTCTGTAACATGAGAAGGTTGAGAGGAGCAAATTAAATAACACATGCGAAGCGCTCAGCACCTAATACAGAAATACTTAATATAACTGTAATTATTATAAATTATCATTACTACTAAAGTAACCAAAACACACACACCCATCCTACATTTTTGGCAATGCCTTTCTACCAAATCAATGAACTTTGGTTTTAAAGGAGGTTCTTTTTACTCTTTGTTTTTTTCCCTTCTCAAATTAATTTCTTTGGATTTTATGAGGTATTTCGTGTGATAACATAGTAGCTTTCTTGTTTAAATACTCTTGCTGAATGTATTAAAAGAGAATACCTTTAAAATGTTTTATAAGTCTTAAATTTTGTAAAATGTATTCCCCTTTTAATTCCCCACACAATATAAGAATAGAGAAGATATTTTTTTAATTGGGGTGAAGCTGTGTAAAAGATAATTATCTATACCCGAGAAATCACAGAGTAATCACTATGTATTTTTTCATTCAGTATCAAGAAATTTTCTATTAAGCACTTTTAAAATGTCTTCCTAATTTCAATTATATTTTTCCTTAATGAAATTTTTCTTTTCTTTAAAGAGCAATTCCTAACACTATGTAATTTCAGAAATTGATATTATCAATGTAATCTATGTAAGCCCGTTATATGTTTTAATAAAATATAGATTGGATCAAAATAAATCTGTGATGGTAAAACAAGAAAAAAAATGCTATAAAAAATAGTAATAAAAATAAAAACAAAAAATAGTAACAAAAGAGCAACAGCAGTGATCTAATGTTTAAAAAAATGTAATATATTATAAAGAAATGTATAATATGAACATAATACATAAAATACATTTAGATTTAACAAGTATGTATTACATATCTACTATGTACCAGGTATTTTTATATACAGTATCTTCATAACACTTTAGGGAAAAAATAATAACTCCTAACATGTCGTAAAGCTCTCATTGCCAAGAGAGATTAAGCAAACTATGTGTGGTCACACAGGTAGTGACAAGAACACAATTTTGACCTTAGTTTTTGTTTCCACGTCTAGTGTTCTTGACTGTTTAACCCCAATGCCTGGATTTCAAAGAAGTCAGCTTTCAAAATTTACCTAGGAAATCCTTTCTTCCCCATATCTGGAACTCAGAGCACTTTGAAATGGAGACTAATTTGATATGAGACTTTGTGTTGGATTTGCATTTTGCAGATAGACCCAAAAGCACACAAATGACCTGCCCACCACCTGCCACCTTGACATCTCACTTGGATGTCAAATAGGAACTTCAAACTTAATACATCAAAGAGTAAATTCCTCATTATGCTGAGTGAAATAAGCTGGTCACAAAAAGACATATACTATATGATTACATTTGTAATGAATGCTATGGACTGAATTGTGTCCCCCCAAAAATCATACGTTGAAGCCCTAACCCCCAGCATGACTGTATTTGAAGGTAGGGCCTGTGAGGAAGTAATAGATGTTAAATGAATTCATAAGGGCAGGCCCTAATCTAATAGGGCTGCTGCCTTTACAAGAAGAGGAAGAAACAGCACAGCTCCTTCTCTCCACCCTGTGAAGATACAAGACGGTGGCCACGTGTGAGCCAGGAAGAGAGCACATACCAGTAACTAGCATGTTGATCTAGGATTTCCAAACCTCCGAACTGTGAGAAATAAATACTGGTTGTTTAAGTCACCCAGTCTATGGTGTTTTGTTATAGCAGCCTGAGCTGACTAACAAATGAGGTATATGAANATTCATAAGGGCAGGCCCTAATCTAATAGGGCTGCTGCCTTTACAAGAAGAGGAAGAAACACCACAGCTCCTTCTCTCCACCCTGTGAAGATACAAGACGGTGGCCACGTGTGAGCCAGGAAGAGAGCACATACCAGTAACTAGCATATTGATCTAGGATTTCCAAACCTCCGAACTGTGAGAAATAAATACTGGTTGTTTAAACCACCCAGTCTATGGTGTTTTGTTATAGCAGCCTGAGCTGACTAACAAATGAGGTATATGAATTAGCCAAATTCATAGAGAAGGAAATTAGAATGGTGGTTATAAGAGGCTGGGGGAAGAGAGAAATGGGGAGTTTTTTAATGGATACAGAGTTTCAGTTTTGTAAGACAAAAAAGTTCTGGAGACTACACATAATGTGAATGTACTTAACACTACCGCACTGTATATGTAAAAATAAGATGGTAAATTTTATATTATGTGTATTTTGCTGCAATTAAAACATTTTTAAATAAAAATAAATTGAAGATTAAATCATTGATTTACCTTCTCAAATCAATTCTTTTCTCATTGTTGTCTATCTCCATAAATGGCCCCAATATTCACCAGTTGCTCAGGTCAAATCTTTGTATTCATCTTTTGCTTTCCACTTTTGTTTGCCCCTTACGTGTAATCTTACCATTTTCTCTGTCGGGCATAACTTCCTCCACTTCTTCCCGTGTGTTCCTCCTCATTTCCATCAGGTCTGAGTGTGAATACTCCCTGCTCAGAAAGACCTTGCCTGACTCATATAAAATAACATTTATTCTTTGACCAGCTCTTTCTCCTTTTCTGTCCTTC
>NW_007736048.1:67890-69491 GCF_000696425.1 Galeopterus variegatus
AAACACTCCCCCAAAATTCATATGCACTGGAATCTTTGTCTCAAGCTCTGCTTCTAGGGAACTGACCTAAAGCATTACTATTTTATTAGTAGGTACACTAGGAGAAAGAAAAGGGAGCTTCTTCTAAAGAATTATTTGGCAGTATTCCCATTTGAAAATTTAGAAACTGTGTTAAACAGGGTAAATTATGCTTTAGAAGTCCTAACAATCTATTGACCATCTCTGTGGGCACACAGGGTGCTGTGGTTTCATGCATGTTAATTTCATGTATGTTAATTTCTTAGACACTATGATCCTCCTCTCACAGATAAGGAAACCAAAGCACAGAAAATATGCTCAAATGACACTATAGGATATAAACCTATGTCCCTCAGAGCCCCAAATTCAAAACTAATATTTTTAGTGAATTTAGGTTACAAAGTCTTCTATGTAGTAACTGTTTTTTTCTTTTTAATTTTTAAAATGATAGAAGAGGTATAACAATAACTTTTATAGATAGTGTGTATATATACACACACATACTATCTATAAAATACTATATGCTACATAAAATATATACTACAAATAATATATAAAGGTACACATACAAAAATATATACTACAAATAATATTTATAAAGGTATACTTGCAATATTATACCAGTTTTAAAACTTGCTATAAATTTATAAACCAAAGTTATTTCCCAATAGTAACTGTTAGAGTTTTCCACATTTCAAGGTAAGACAATAGTTGGGAGAATAAATTATTCAAATAATATAAGGTGAGCAAATAGATTGTCTTCTTACTTTTTTAGATCTACTTCAAATAATGTTAGAAATATTTAGAAAAATGCAGTAGGTGAAACATAAGTATAAAAGTAAATGGATTTTCCACAGGATATTTTATAAGGGTGATTCGAAGCAAATTTTGAGTTAAGAAATATATTAAAGAGCAGTTTCTGCATTCCAGTCTTAAAGAATGCATGTATAGATTTATTCGTATACACTTACATAATACATGTTTGGTTTTACTTGCTTATAGAGGGAAAAATTCCTCACTATGAGGAATGTTTGTATTTTCTTCAAAATTCATATGTTGAAATCCTAACCCCCAATATGACGGTATTAGGAAGCGGGGCCTTTTGGGAGGTGATTCAGTCATGAAGGCGGAGCCCTCAAGCATGGGTTTAGTGCCCTTATAAAATAGGCCCAAGGAGCTCTTTTGTCCCTTCTACCATGTGAGGACACAGCCAGAAGACACCATCTGCGAATGGTGGAAAAAAGCCCTCAGGAGACACTGAATCTGGAGGCACCTTGATCTTTGATTCCCCAGCCACCAAAACTGTGAAATAAATTTCTGTTGTTATCTTTGATTCCCCAACCACTAAAACTGTGAAATAAATTTCTGTTGTTTATAAGCTACCCAATCTATAGTATTGTATATTACTCAGTTTTCTATTGCTAATCACAGAACACCTGAAACTGGGTAACTTATAAAGATACGAAATTTAATTTTTACACTTTTGGAGGCTGGGGAGTCTGAGGTCGAGGGGTCACATCTAAACAGGGCTTTTTTCCTGGTGAGGACTCTTAGCAGGGTTCCAAGGTGGTACAGGGCATCAC
>NW_007736049.1:0-1607 GCF_000696425.1 Galeopterus variegatus
TATGATGTGTCATTATTTTCATTAGTTTCAAGAAATTTTTTGATTTCCTGTTTAATTTCTCTTGGACTCACATGTCATTAAGTGGAATGCTGTTTAATTTCCATGTGTTTGTATAGTTTTCAGAGTTTCATTTATTATTGATTTCTAATTTTAATCCATTGTGATTAGAAAAAATACATGGAATAATTTCAATTTTTTGAATTTGTTAAGACTTGCTTTGTGACCTAACATGTGGTCTATCCTGGAGAATGTTCCATGTGCTGATGAGAAGAATGAATATTCTAAGGTTGTTCAGTGGAATGTTCTGTAGATATCTGTCAAATCCAATTGGTCTAAAGTATTGTTTAGATCATGTGTTTCTCTGCTGATTTTTTGCCTAGATGATCTGTCCAATGATGAGAGTGGGGTGTTCAGGTCCCCTGCTACTATGGTGTTAGTGTCTATTTCTTTCTTTAGATCTAATAGTGTTTGCTTTGTAAATCTGGCTGCTCTGACATTAGGTGCATATATATTTATGATTGTTATGTCTTCTTGATGGATAGATCCTTTTATCATTATATATTGGCTATCTTTATCTCTTTTAATGGTTTTTGGTTTAAAGTATATTTTATCTGATATAAGAATAGTGACTCCAGCTTGTTTTTCATCTCTACTTGCATGATATATCTTTTTCCATCCTTTCACTCTTAGTCTATGTGTGTCTTTACAGGTAAAGTGAGTCTCTTGGAGACAGCATATTGTTGGGTCCATCTTTTTTAATCCAGTCAGTCAGTCTGTGTCTTTTGAATGGGGAATTTAGTCCCTTTATATTGAGTTATTATTGAAAGGTGTTAATTTACACCTAGAATTATACTGATTTTTGTTTAGATGTCTTAAGTATCTTTTGTTCCTTTCAGATTTTCTGTTTGTCTTCTGTATTTGTTGGTTTCTTAGAAAACTATTTTTTTCTCTCTTTTGTTAGCATTTTTGTTTTGCTGGTAGGTATTGTTCTTTCTTGTGTATTCATGGTAGTGATGATTGTTTTTGTGGCATCAAACCCAGTACTTTCCTCGGTAATTTCTTGTAGGGCTGGTTGTGTGGTAGTGAACTCCTGCAGTTTTTGTTTGTCTGAGAAATATACTATTTGTCCTTCATTTCAGAAGGATAGCCTTCCTGGGTAAAGTATTCTTGGCCAGCAATTTTTGTCCTTTAGTGTTTTGAATATATCATCCTATTCTTTTCTAGTTTTAGAGTTTCTGTTGAAAGTCTGATGTTATTCTGATTGTGGCTCCCTTATAGGTGATTTGTTGCTTCTCTCTTGCAGCTTTTAAGATTCTCTGTCTTTGAATTTTGTTAGTTTGATTATCATATGTCTCAGAGAGGACCTTTTTGGGTTGAATGTGTTTGATGATCTTTGGGCTTCCTGAATCTGGGGATCTGTGACTTTCCCTATACCTGTGAAGTTTTCTGCTATTATCTCATTGAATATGTTTTCAATGCCATTTCCTTTTTCCTTCCCTTCTGGAATACCCATGATTTGGATATTTGAGTGCTTAAGGTGGTCTGTTGTCTCTCTTAGATTTTCTTCAATTTTTTAATTCTTTTTTCTTTTTTCTGGTCTGCCTGTG
>NW_007736049.1:2607-5796 GCF_000696425.1 Galeopterus variegatus
CTCAGCCAGTGAGCGGGAACTGGTCTCCACATGGGATCCGAACCCTCGGCGGGAGCGCCGCTGTGCTCCCAAGCGGCGCACTCTCCCGTGTGCCACTGGGCCGGCCCCTCTGTTGTGTTTTTTATTTCATTCAGCTCCACAAACTCAGCTACATTCTTTTTCAAGGCTTTGATTTCTTTGTACATTTCTTCTTTCAGATCCTGTATGTTTGTTCTCATTTCATTGTGTTGTTTCACTGAGTTCTTGTATCTCATTTAGTTTCCTTAGAATAGTTATGCTAAATTCCTTATCTGTCATTTCAAAGACTTCCTGTGCTATAGGATCTAGTACTTGAAAGTTATTAATTTCCTTTGGCGGTGATGTAGTTTCTTGATTTTTCATATTTCTGGTTTCTTTCCTTTGGTATTTTGTCATTGTGGCCAGGGGTATCACAGTTCACTCATTTCACCCTGATGTCTGGCTTGGATCCTCAGGGTCCCACCTTTTAAATATCATAATTGGATTTCCTACTCTTTTAACACTGTTACAATGGGGAACAAGTTTCTAACACATGAACTTTTGGGGGACACATTCAACTTGTAGCAGGGTTGAATGTTTGTCCCCTCCAAAGCTCATGTGGAAGATTGATCCCCAATGTGGCAATGTCGAAGGGTGTGGCCTTTAAAAGGTGATTGTGAGATATGAGGTGCTCAGCTTCCAAGAGTCTGGAGCTCTGGCCCCTTCCCTGGGCCCTGAGCCAGAGGAGAGTTACTGTTCCATGTTGTACCTGTTTTCAAGCACAACACAGGAAGATTGAGACCCAGAAAGCAAGTCTGATCAATTTCAGTGGTTGAGTATACTCAGTAGGAGTTTGTCCTTGAATAACCTTCCACTGGAAGTGCTAGAAAGTACTGAATATATTTTAAGTATATTTGATGTATATGCTGGAATTTGACGACTGAGCATGCTCTAAAAGGAACAAGCTACACAGGCACAAGAGTTACACAACAGTTACATAGCTCAGTAGGAGTTTGTCCTTGAATAACCTTCCACTGGAAGTGCTAGAAAGCACTGAATATATTTTAAGTATATTTGATGTATATGCTGGAATTTGATGACTGAGCATGCTCTAAAAGGAACAAGCTACACAGGCACAAGAGTTACACAACAGTTACATAACCAGGAACCACCCCCTTAGTTAAATATTCATAATAGCATGAGTATGTATAGGTGGCCAGCTATAAAAGGTGGAATCCAGGATAAAACAGGGCTGCTACTCACTCTCGAGTTAGCTCGCACTTTGCCTATGAAGTGGGTATTCCTTATTCTTCATATTAAACCTGCTTTCGCTTTCTAATCTGACTCTGCTCTTGAATTCTTTCCTGTGGTGGAGTCAGAAACCTGATAGAGGACAGGGCTGAGGTCAGCTTTCTGACTTCACCAGACCCTCTCCTCTGGTAACACCTGGATCTTGAGGCCTGCCCTTGTGAATGGATTAATTCATTCATGGAGTAGTGGGTTAATAGATGAGGAGGGGCACTGATGTCTTTATAAGGAGGGCAAGTGATCATATTAGAGCACTCTTCTTCTCACCGTGTGATACCCAGGACTCTATATAGTCACTGCCAAGAAGTCCCTTACCAGATGTTCCCCCTGGACCTTGGACACTCCAGATTCCACAGCTGTAAGAAATAAGTTTCATTTTCTTATAAATTACCCTCTTTTAGGTATTCTGTTATAAGCATCAGAAAATGAACTAATACATATGCTCTGATGCGTGTGGAGAGGTTGTCTCAGTGTCCCTAAGAAGGTTCCTCTTGCTGGGGATGTGAGTGATGAGACCACCCTGGCCTCATCACTTCTGGGGCTGTCAGCCTTCCCCCCTTAGAATGTTGCCATTTCCACCTTTCCTTGTTTCCTTTTAGTCCATTTCAGCATAGAACAAATAATATCCTGGAGGCCCAAACGCCCCTCACTGATTTCCCTTGGGCTCTGGGCCCCTCAGTAACAACATCTATATTGGAGCTTGAGAGAAAAAGAAAGATCAGGAATATAGATCCCATCTTTGTTTACAATTATGATATTTTTTCATCATGGTTTTCTTTGCATTACTTTACAATTAAAAAAATATTGCATTGAAATATTATTTATTGATTACTGAATCTTTTGGTGCTTCCTTAAATTTTGTACCTGATCACCTCACCTTCATCCCTCATGGGGTTGGCACAGAACAGGGGCTTCAGTGGGACTGAAAAGCATTTGATGACTTCCCCACTGAAGCCCCAATCTGTGTCACCCCCATGAGGACATTGGGGGAGGAGGTACTGCCTCTTGGCACTGCCAGTGCGATGAATGGATTTCTTGTGCCAGGAATCCTGACATATGTTAATTTTAGGTGTCAACTTGACTGGGTTAAGGGATACTCAGAAAGCTGGTAAAGCATTACTTCTCAGTGTGTCTGTGAGGGTGTTTCTGGAAGAGATTGGTACTGGAATCCGTGGACTGAGAAAGGAAGATCAACTCTGAATATGGGCAGGCACCATTCAATTGGCTGGGGGCCTGGATAGTACAAAAAGGCAGAGGAAAGGTGAATTCACTCTCTATTCTGAAGCTGGGACACCCATCTTCTTCTGCCCTTGGACATCAGAGCTCCAGATTCTCCAGGCTTCAGGCTCCCAACTTACACCAGTGCCCCCACCTCCACCCCCCTGCCAGGTTCTTGGGCCTTTAGACTTGGATTGAGCCATGCTACTGGCTTCTCTGCTCCTCCAGCTTGCAGACAGCTGGTTGTGGGATGTCTCCACCTCCATAATCACATGAGCTAAGTCCTGGAATAAATCCCCTCTCATTTATCTATACATGTTATATCCTATTGGTTCTGTCTCTCTCAGAACTCTGATGAATAGAACATAGATCTAGGCTAACAGGTGGTTGAGCTAGTCGCTGAATGTCATCCACTGAAGAGCTTTCCTGTTTGACATTGGTCTACTTCATCCAACTAAGCCTGGCCTCCTCTTTCAAACTTTCCTCATGGCTGGCATTTCTAAAGAGTTCCAGCTGCAGAATAGGGATCTCTCACCTGCCTTCAGTCCAGAGAGTAGGGAAACTTTCTGGGCACTGTCACTCAGTTCTCTTGAACTTGGCAGCCAGGAGACACCTCCAACTTGATTGTTGTTTTTTTTTTTTTTTTTTTTTTTTTTTTTTTTTTTT
>NW_007736049.1:6474-9821 GCF_000696425.1 Galeopterus variegatus
CCCATACCGGACCGGGGACCGGCAACGGGATCGCAACGCTCGGTGTTGCTCCCACGCCTCGCTCAGCCAGTGAGCGGGAACCGGTCTGTACGTGGGATCCGAACCCTCAGGCGGGAGAGCCGCCGCGCTTCCCAAGCGGCGCACTATCCAGTGCGCCACCGGGCCGGCCCTGTTGTTGTTTTTTTAAAGTGTCAAACATATCTTAAATACTTGAGAATTATAGACAATTCCCAAAGGCTTCCCTATTAAAACCTGAGGCAAGCATTAGACCCTGGGCATGCTGCTCCTTGCCCTGTGGCTGTGGAGGTGAAGGTTTAAGGGTGGACCAGAAAGACAGGGCTGGTTTGTTGTGTGTAGGCATTGTGTTAGAGAATTTGAATTTAGAAGCTCTACCCCTTATGGGATGTGTGACATAGACATGCTTCTTAACTTATCCAAGCAACAATTTTGCATGTACAAATGGGGATGATAATACTTATTTTTCAGGGATTTTGTAAGATATAAGTAAGAGTGTATGAGAAAGAACATAACATATAATAGATGTTTGACAAATGGTGGCCATCAGAAGAGTTTTCCAAGAGCCACTCTGTAGGAAGAAGTTTTCTTTTTTTCCCTACACTCCCTGGCCCTAGACAACTACTAATCTACTTACTGTCTCTATAAATTTGCCTATGCTAGACTTTTCTTATAACTAGGATTATATAATATGTGGTATTCTGTGACCAGCTTCCTTTACTTAGCATAATGTTTTCAAGATTCACCCACGTTGCAGCGTGCATTATTCCTTTTTGTTGCCGAATCATATTCTGTTGTATGAATATACCACATTGGTTTATCTAGTCATCAGTTGATGGACATTTGGGTGGTTTTCACTTTCTGTATATTACAAATAATACTGTTATGAACATTCATGTTGAAGTTTCTGTGTGGATTATGTTTTTATTCCTCTGGGGTATATAACTAGGAGTGGAACTGCTGGGTCATATAACTCTCTGTTTAACTGTTTGAGGAATTGCCAAACCATTTTCAAAGGCAACTTTACCATTTTACATTCCTCCGAACAATGTATGAGAATTCTAATGTCTCCAGGTCCTCATCAGCACTTGCTATTATCTGTCTTTTTGACTACAGCCATCACAATGGGTATGAAGTGGTATCTCACTGTGGTTTTGATTTGCATTTTCCTAATGACTAATGACTTTGAGCATCTTTTCATGTGTTTATTGAACATTTGTATATCTTCTTTGGAGAAATGTCTATTTAAATTCTTTGCCCATTTTAAAATCGGGTAGTCTTTTTATTATTCGGTTGTAAGAGTTCTTTGTACAGTCTAGGTACTAGTCTCTTAGATAATTGATTTTCAAATATTTTCTCCCATTCTCTCTTTCTTTTTTCTACTTTCTTGATGGTATCATTTGCAGCACAAAAGTTTGAATTTTGGTGTAGTTCAGTTCATCTATTATTTTTTCTTTTGATGCTTATATTTTTGTGTCATATCTAGGAATCCATTATATGTTCCAAGGTCACGAAGACTTACACCTATGTTTTCTTCTAAGAGTTTTATAGTTTTAGCTTTTACACTTAGGTAATTGATATATTTGGATTTAATTTTTGTGTATGATGAAATAAAGAGGTCCAAATTTATTCTCATGCATGAGAAAATTCAGTTCTCCTAGTACCATTTGTTGGAAAGGCTATTCTTTCCTAATTGAATTATTTTGGCACTCTTGGTTGAAAACCAACTCACCATAAATGTAAGAGTTTGTTTATTTACTTATTGGGGGTTTATTTATTGACTCTCAGTTCTATCTGATTGATCTATGTGTCTCTTCTTACGCCATCACCACATTGTCTTGATTACTGTAGCTTTGCAGTAAGTTTTGAGACTGGGACATGTGAGTCCTCCAATGTTGTTTTTATTTTTCAATATTATTTTGGCTAGTGTAGCTCCTTTGCATTTTAATATAAATATTGTTATGAACTGAATTGGTCCCTCCCAAATTCGTGTGTTGAAGCCCTAACCCCTAATGTGACTACATTTGTAGATAGGACTTTTACAGAGATAATCAAGTTTAAATGATATCATTAGAGTGGAGCCCTAATCTGATAGAACTGGTATCCTTACAAGAAGAAGAGAGCCCAGAGATCTCTCTTTCTGTACTATCACAGAGATGAGGCCATGCGAGGACACAGCAAGAAAGTGGCAGTCCGAAAGCCAGGAAGAGGACTCTCACCAGAAAATGAATTTGCTAGCACATTGATTGTGGATTTCTAGCCTCCAGAACTGTGAGAAAATAGATCTCTATTGTTAAAGCCACCCAGTCTGTGGTATTTTGTTATGGCAGCTCTAGCAGACAAATACACTGCCTTCTGATTACATATTTAATTTATCCACATGTACTGTCATATTTGAAATAGTTGGATTTACATCTGCTATTTTACTTTTTGTTTTCTGTAAGTCTCATGTTTCTCTTATTCATCTATTCCTCCTCTCCTGCTTTGTTTTTCATTAAGTGAACATTTTCTAGTGTAACATTTAATTCCTTCAATAGTTAAATTTTTTAAAAATTATTTTCTTAGTGGTTGTTCTAATCTTGCAATATATATCTGAATTTATCAGAATCTACTTCACTTATACTAACTTAATGCCAGTGAAATACAGAAATTTTATTCCTATGTAGCTTCCTACTCCCTTTTACTACAGATACATACTGTATCTCTAAATGTTACAAACCCTAGAACACATTGTTATAATTATTGCTTCTGGCGTACTTATGTCTTTTAGAGAAGCTGAGAGAAAAAGGAAAGCAGGTGTGGATTTCAGAGTTTTCTATATAAAGCTTCTTATTCACTTCTGTTTCTCTTCATTTCTTCCTGTTGATTCAACTTACTACTTGCTGTTCTTTCATTACTCCAATACAATTTTGCTGCTACCTGCCTTCCTTGTGAATTTTGGTGGTGACAAACCACATCCAAGCCATAGCACATGGTACCCCACACAAGGTGCTGTTCTGGATGCAAACTCTTGTGTTGTTGCCTGCCTTGCTACTGGTGTGGTTTGTCTCCTGACTCAGTGGGATACAAGGGTCACACCCATGGAGACCAGTGGGCCAGTGGCATGATGCTTAATGAAAAAGGAAACGGGAGAGAGCACTTTATCCCTGCCCCACCCAAGATCTCTGAGGAAGTCATGAAAAATGCCTGGATAATATGCATGTGCTTTAATTGAGCATCACTGCTTACCAGCTTGGCAAGGGCCTCAAAACCTGGAGTCTCAAAAGTACTGGTGAGGCGACTGTTGCCCTCCTGGAAATGGATTCAGACCCCTCAGGGGTCAATTGGAATGC
>NW_007736049.1:10183-19147 GCF_000696425.1 Galeopterus variegatus
GTGAGGCGACTGTTGCCCTCCTGGAAATGGATTCAGACCCCTCAGGGGTCAATTGGAATGCGCTAGAGAATGAGGCCACTGCCTATGGACAGGGTCACTCAGGACCATCAGAAATTTATCAACTTAAATAAACAAAGAAAAAAAAAATGGTCTGGGACAGACAGGAGCTACCAATACCAACGATGACGACGACAGCAAACTAAAAAGAAAAGGAGAAAAAAAATTTTACCTGTGTAGAGGTTCAAGCCATTGTAACACATTTGCTAAAAAAAAAAAAAGAAAAGCAAAGAGAAAAGAAAAAGAGCGAAGAAAAGGGACTCATACTTCAGATGGGGGGGTGGGCGTGGGGGGGAAGTGGGCTGGCAGCAGTGACCCAGGAGAAACTGGTGTCCCAGAAAAGTGAATTGGAAAGAACTTGGAATGAAAAACTCCAGGACCTTTCCCCCTCCCTCCTTTTCCTGTAATTGTTTAGAAGGCTCACACTCTAAGTTATCAGTCATAGACAGAAATTAAAGCTTGTTAAAAGTCTAAAACTGGAAAAAAGTGGGGGGGGGATGGGAAGAGAAAAGAAAAACACATACATACAGATGGAGACTATAAAGGGCTAGGTGTGGAGTCCCTCAGCAGCTTTGCCATCACATACAATCTCTGCAGACAAGATCTTAATTGCATCTAACTTTCTTCAGGAGCACAGGATAGCCCAGATCCATACCCTAGATGACATTGCCATGAAGAGCTCGAAGGTGGAAATGACATCCCATCATCACCCCTGGCTGACCTCACCCTAGCCTGAGACCTCACTGTTGGAGGTGACTTTCTTTGCCCCTGGGACAGAGACGGGACACTAAAACCTCCTCCTCAGCAATGCCCATAGACTACCTCTACTGAGGCACTGATGAGACGGACAAAGGACATTTATTGCTTTTCTTCCTTTGAGATTAGGGATTCTATTGTGTTTCTGAGCTCGCTGTCTGTTTAGCCCATGTGCTTGGTATAGTCTTTGCTCTCTGCCAAAACATATACCATTGCACTCCCATGCCTAAAGCGAAACCTGGTGGAATTACTACTTTCTCTGCCTTTCTAGAAATTAATGGGGTTATTGCTTTTCCTAGGAGGCACTTGCCTTATCAGTGAACCCCTCAAACCCCTGGGGAGAAGAGCACCCAATCCCCAGTGACTTCTACTCCTAGCTTTCAGCTTTCCATCATGACCTCCTGCTCCGTTTCTTGAACCATGACCACCAAAACCACCCCTTCCCCTTGGTTACGCACAAACACCACCAATCTTTGCATACACTCTACTAAACTGTCAGTGCAAACCCTCCAACAGCAGAACTGCCAGGCCTGCCACCTTGACCCAAGAACTACACCAAGATATTATTGTCAAACTTGTACTTTTAACACACTTCACAACCCCGCCAAGATATTGTTAGAGATCCAGGAATCTCAGATCTATTTTCTTGACTAATGGCATACAAATAGGAAATGTCGTTATGGACCAGCCTATGAGAACTCCTTACACTTGAGCTTGTGTCCCTCCTTTCTACTATCATACTGATATGTTTTCTGTGCTGTTTAGAGCAGCTTATACCCTACTCCCTAAAAGTCTTCACTATCATCATCCCAGTTTCCTTAATGTGATGTCAAAATGTCACAAGACCAATTGTATTAAGCATGTCTTTTGACATCTGGGGCCTTAGTAACCTTGGGGAGACTGCTTCTCCCAGGCCTAGTTAATTTCTAGAGATAGTCAAGAACTTGCCCCAGAGTATGCCTCTTGTATGCAAACTAACCAATCTAGAGCCCCCTCACCCCCAGCCCCCACCTCCTCTGTTGGG
The DNA here is from genome assembly GCF_000696425.1 of Galeopterus variegatus. Taxonomy (NCBI): domain Eukaryota; kingdom Metazoa; phylum Chordata; class Mammalia; order Dermoptera; family Cynocephalidae; genus Galeopterus; species Galeopterus variegatus. The sequence goes on from NW_007736049.1 coordinate 12,021, forward strand.
CTCTCACACTCCAGGCCAGTATTCCCCTGCTTTAACACTCAAGGACCAAGTACCAGGCAGCTAGGGACAGCTCCTGGGCCCCAGAGCCCTCTGAAATTATTCAAATTAGCAATCCTAAACCTGCTTACCCTGCCTTGCCCATTTCTCCCCATGACAACCACAGCACAGGCTCTTGCCCACGTTTCCCTCTACCCCTCTTTGCCTCCTGATGACCCTGGTGCTTTCCCATGTGGTCCTTCATGGCACAGCATGCCCCTCCTCTGAGATCTGTGTGTAACAAACCATCTTTTCAATGGCAGTCATCTCCTGATCTGTTGGCATTACCATACCTGAATAGTGATAAAACCCACATTTTACAAGAGTGAGTCATTTACCATCTTCAGGAATTGGTCAGCCCTGGGAAGAGCAGTCTCCACAGAGTTACACAGTCCTCAGATGTCAAAACAGAATAGAAAGGAAGCCTGTCATCTCGGCCTTGCCTGCTTGGAAGAGAGTGTAGTAACTAGGAGAAGGGCCAGTGGCCTGCCCTCCCAGACTAAAACCATAGCCCTAGCCTGGGAGCTGGGGAGGGAGGGATCTCCATCTTCTTGGTGACAAACACTTGGATTTGAGCTCCTGGAGTGGTTTCTCTAAGAGAGATCTTAGAGGAGGGGGACGGAGCTAGTTGTGTCCACAGACTGTCCCTTTTCTGATGTGAATTTAATAGATTTTCTTGAATAAATGGTTCTCCATTTGCTGTATGCTGTCAGGGAAGTTTTCAGAGACTGTAAACAATTGCTGTTATAATTTTGTCCCAATGAATAGTTGTTTGCTGGGGACAGAGTCCTTCAGGCTCCTTACTCTTCCACCCCAGCAGTCAGTCTTCTGAAGTTAATTCTAATGCATGGTTTGTTCTCGAATAACTTCACTACTTCTAAACTTTGCCATTCATTCAATGGCTATTTACAGAACACCCATTGGAATAGTGATACAGATTAGGCAGACGTAACAAAAAAGTACAAAATAAAAACCAGTGCTCTAGGAAGCTAGAACTTGATTTCCCTCCTATGAGGAGTCCAGGCATGTGGCCCAGGGCTGGTACGTGGCCTGACACTGTTAGGATCCAGACTCCTGTCTTTCTGCTCTGGTTTCTTCAGCCTGCAGCTTCCATGGCACAGTCTAAGATGACCGGTCCAGCTCCTTCCACAGTAGGAAAGGGAGCGGGCATAACCTTCTTTTTAGAGACATACCCTGAAAGTTGCATGTGTTCCATTGACCAGAACTTGGTTACATGGTACAGCCAACAACTGCAAGGGGAGCAGGGGTCCAGCTGAAACTCAGAGGTTCTGTTATTAAAGAAGAAGAAGGTTGTGGATGTTGACTCATTGGCCATCAGTGCCACACCCACCGTGTGCCAGGCATTGTGAGATGCTTGGGATACTTGAGGTACAAAACCAGTTGAGCTCTTTTGCAGAGCACCAACTAGAACTTTCCATTTTAGAAATTACCCCAAGAAGGCTTCTGGTCAAGATGGTGGAATAGACAGTCCCCAGCATCACTCTCTCCCTCAAATCAACAAATTTACAACCATAAAAAAGCAAGAACAGCCAAGCTGGCACTGCCAGAGCTCAGGGGAAGAGGAGGAGAGACCTACAGAGTGCACGAAGGTGGGAGAAGCCGCAATGAGAGAAAGAAAAAACCTCTCTGACCATTTTGTACTGCTACCACTTTAAGGCTGGCCCTGCTGAGTGCATGGAGCAGGAGCTGGCAAAAGCCACAGCTGTGCCCTTCAGGTGAAGTTGTGTTGAGGCAGCAGGGGAGAGAAGGGCCTTGGTAGCCCTCAGGCCAGCGAGACCACTAATAGGGTTCCCGTGGATCCACATAGAAATGAGGAGCCACAACTGAAAAAAAGGAGCCACTCAGAGGCCAGTGAGTCATCGGAAGGGACTGGCCCATGGCCCATCCCATGGGAAGTGTTTGCAGCATGGGCAGTGGGGGAGATGGGACCAACCAGGGGAACACTGGGGCATGGCAAGGACAGCTGACTGGCACCCCAATCAGTGAAGAAACACTCAGAAGAGATTGGTCAGGAATATAGAATTGCATGGGGTGCAGTTTGATGAAAAGACTCAGGCCCAGATCAGAGTTTCTACACAGTCCATGTGCACCGGGTCTCTGGAGAGCCAGAAGTACCTATAAAGTCAACCATTAAAAGCTGAGCTGCAGGGCTGGCCGATTAGCTCAGTTGGTTATAGCACAGCCTTGTAACACCAAGGTCAAGGGTTCGGTTCCCCATACTGGCTAGCCCTCCCCCGCAAAAAAAATCTGAGCTGTGCAAGAAGCCTTCCCTAGAGAATCAGCAGCAAAGCAGCAATCTAGCTCAACCACACAGCTGAAGTACTGGTTGCCACAGGAAGTTCCCCCATTTTAGAAGTAAGCAAAGGACGAAAAATTAGTTCTGGTCCAGACACACCACCAGTGCCTCGGGGCCTACTTGGGGACCTGAGGCATGGATGTGGGGACCAGACCAACCCCCACAACCAGGCTCACTGCCAGCACCAAGGAACATCTCAAAAACATCACCTCTATGTGGGTGGTCCACCACAACCACCACAATTAGCACAGCTGCTGCAAAAGCGGCGAGATGCCACAACCACCACACAGATGGTCCATCAGCCACTGGAGCGCATTGACACAAGGAGAGTCACCAGCAGAGACCAAAGAAAAGAAGAGGATGTCTCTCTCCACAAAGCCCATCCCAGAGGGACAGAAGAAGCATCTGCTCTACGATAGTGTTGGGGGACCTGAATACACCTGTCAGCATTGGACAGATTGTCTAGGCAACAAATCAATAGAGTAACCATCACTCTTTCAGAACGAGAGAAGAAATCTAGGGTAATTAGAGGGGGGAGGGGGAGGGAGAGAGGGATGGGAGAGATGGACAAGGGGCATAAAGAATAAGTTCGATTTGCAAAAATATATATGCTATTAATATTGATTTGATCAACATATGTCAATGTTGAACCCCCAAAATATGTATAATCAATTATGATTCAATAAAAATTGAAAAAAAAAAAAAAGAAATTACCCCAAGAACTGCCTGTCCCTGAATGTGGGTCTAGTCAGGGTCTGCTACATACCTAGTCCCCAAGAATGGACAGCCACAAGGCTATGGTTTTGGATAGGATGTGACAAATTCATGCCCTTCCAGTAAAGTCCTTAACCTCCACATTGGCTATGGCAGAAGGGGAGAGACCCACCCAAGCCCATAGTTCACATTCGATCTTGGTTCAGAGGAATGGGGAGAAGCAGCAAACTTGTATTGAATATCTACTCTGTTCCAGGCTCCAGACTGCTTGCTTTACATGCTATCTCTTTTCACCTCTACGCCCACACACAGAGTAAAAGGAGGTACATTGTCCTTTCTGCATAGGTGAGAGGTTAAACCACGTACATAGGAATGCAATGGGGCAATCTCATGACCTTGAGTGCAAGTGTCCCATAGTCCCCACAACCCAGGCAGTCTGGAGTTAAGTGTGTGTGAGGTTCACCTGGGGCAGCTCCCTTCAGCCTACTCTGTCCAGAAAACTGTGCCTTCTGGTGCTGGCACCAGCAGAAGACTTAGCTGGTTTGACTGAGGCACCCCAGCAGTTGCTGATGTATGCTAATATATCTGGTGTGTGGTGGGGTGCTGGGGAGCCGTGGGGCAATTGGCTTTCATGGGGAGCTCTCTGATGATTTGGATAAATAGCATGCTAATTAAATTCAGAGAGAATGTTAAATTGGGAGGGAGCATAAACACCAGTGAGAATAAAGGAAAGAACTCAGCAGAGTCTCAGAGGTTATAAAAATAGGCTGAAAACAATAAAGTGAAATTCAAGCTTAAAAACAAATTAGATAAGAGATTTTTAAGGAGCCAGGGGTCACAGAAGGGGAAAAAAAATCCTACTGACGTTTTGATCTGCACCCACAAATGCCTGCAAGGCATAATTATGAATTGATGTCCTGGGCAGGAAGGACAGACTCCTCTTTAGCACTTGGTGTGTTCTGTGCAAGGTGTCCATGCAGGGACAGGCACCTGGAGACCCCCCAATAAACCATCCTGGGCCTGGGAAGATGAAACAGGCAGGCAGAGTAAGAGGGAGAAATATTTCATATGTTATTCAGGAACTAAAGATGCTGGGAGAGGAGGTGATTGTCCAAGGAAATAAGAATATATTCAAGGCCCAGAAGGCCCAATCTTCTGGCCTGTGTGGTGGTGGGGCAGGGGACAGATCGTGGTGCAGCGGGGATACCCCGGCTCACATGCAGAGCGTGATTCTGACCTTACACAGTCATTAAACCTTTTGGTGACTCAGTTTCCTTGTCTGTCCAATGGAAGCTTCTCTCTGAGCCAGGAGGGGGGTGAGCATGGGCTGTTAGTGTAACCTCTTCAAGGGTGAGGGCTTTAGGAGGAACTGGAGCATTGGAGCTGGAGGAAAAGGGGAGAAGGGGCCTGAAAGAGGTAGATGAGGTAGTATCCACTTGTCTTCTGTGTGGGCTGGAAGAGGGGAGGGGTTTTGTTTGTTTGGGTTCCCCTGAAATAGACTCTGAGCTAGAGGTGTGATTCTTTGGGAGGTGATCCCAGAAACACTGGGGGGAAGTGGGCAGGTGAGGCCTGGAAGGGAAGGAAGCCTTGGTTATCAAGCACCTTAGTGCTGTGGGCACCTGGATTGCTTCCCACTGGGGAACCTTGGGAGCCAGTGCAGCACACATACCTCAGAACTACCCCAGCCAAGGGGCACGGGAGCTGGGTATGCTACACTGACTCCTGCCGTTGGTTGAGGGCTGCTCTAGGGGGCATTGTTTCCCCAGCACCTCTGTGCTGGCAGCCAGAGAAGGCCCAGGCAAAGGGACGCAGATGCCGGCAGCTGGGAATTGGCCAGGGAGCCCTGAAGTGGCAAGGTTGAGGAGATGTGATAGTGGGGCTCTGAGAGGGTCTGCAGCACAGAGGCATGGGGGGTTGTCTCTGAGGTCACAGCAGCAGCCCGGCCAGATGACATGTGATGGGGACTCTGATATCTTGTTCACCTGGCAAGAAACGGGAATATTTTCAGGGAAATCCAGATCCTGTGAGTAATGACTTATGTGACAACTTCATGGAAAAACTGGGCTATTATAAACAACTGTCAAGAGCAGGAGTGCATCCAGGGGCCCAGCCACAGCTAGGCGTGCCAGCTGCCTGGGAAGCAGAGTGGCACTGTGCTTGAGAGCACTGGCCTCAGATACCCAAACTGCGAGCCTTGGTAAGATCACTTGACTTGAGGTGCCTCTGTTCCCTAATCTGCAGAAAGGGAATAATGCTAGCTTGCACCTTGGCGGGTTTTTGAGAGGATAAAAGTGGTAAGTACAAAAGCATAAAGTCTTTAGAAGAGTGCTTGGTACATGGCAGGATTTCCATACGTGTCAGCTGTTGTCATTCAAGAGCACAAACGTGGTGGTGCATTTAGGAGATTCTAAAGCCCAGTGAGCAGGTGGAGTAGAGGAGAGGATGGAGGGACAGGAGCCAACCTCCTGCTGGTTTTCACTTTGGGGCTGGGAAGCTGGTTGGGGTGGCAGCTTGGGGCAGGCTGTGTGCATAGGACAGGGTGAGGCCACTCACTGCGCATTCACCAGGAGGGACCCTGACACTGTTGGCCCCAACCTGCTTCAAGTGATGAACTTGCTGCCTCACCCAGATTGAGGGAGGGAGGGAAGGAGGGGGGTGGTCCTTGGTCTGTGAGAGAAGAGCTTTCTCATGGTACAGGGGCTTCATGGAGAAGCAGACAGGGCAGACTGGAGGGATTTCAGTGGTCGAGGAAGAGGGGCAGAGAAAACAGCTGTGGCTGAATAGCAAGGGCTCTCCCAGCACACGGCTGCGAGGAGGGCACACTGAAGGCTGGTAGGTCCGCGAGGCTCCTGTAGAACTGAAAGTTCTGGTCTGGGGCCTGATTACAGGCTGTAAATGTAGCCTCTCAGTTCAGCAGAGTATCAATTGCTGTGGTCTGAGTTTCCCCTCTCTACTACTACTTTCAGCCTGCACTCTCACATCCCCTTTCCTGGCCTTGATAACATTTCAAGGGGGTCATTTAGCTTTCTGGTCATTTCAATTATTTACAGGTGGTTGAGGGCAGATTGGAACTCCAGTCTCAGCCTGAGTTAAGCCCCCTCCTCTCTGCTCCTCCAGAGCAGCCAGGCCTGAGTGCCAGGGATTCAGGCAGTTGCAGGGGCGGGGAGTATAGGCTCTGCTCACTGGCTTCTCTTCCTGTCCATCACTGCACAGGGATGTACTCTGATTCTGGATGGCTCTTCCCTCCTTAACACCATTGGGGTTGGGGAAGGTGATAGTGTCAAGAACTGTGAAGGGTGTCAGATTTTGTCCTAAGTACAAGCTAATACGTTAGTTTGCCAAAGTTTCATAGATGTTTACTGGCATCTATGAAATGTCCTTTATCTCTGACCTAGGAGACAGGAGACTCCTGGGTCAGAGATAAAAGACTTTGTATTCTTCACAGCAATGACAATAGACAGAGCACCAGCATTTTTTTGGCTGTTCCCTGGGCCCCAGTTCTCACAGGACAACACGAAGGTCAGAATGACACCATTGAGCTTATGGAGCCCATATGTCTCACAGTGCCTGTAAACATGCCTATCCTTTGCTCCAGAGGGAGACATCGTCTTTATCTGACTGGATGGTAGGTATGCCTGCCTTTTGCTTTGGATGATTGCCTTATTTCTGTTTGAAGGCTGCTTCTTATCTAAACATCCTTGAAAAGATAGCGCAGAACCAAAGGTCAGCCAGTGCTCACTTATAAGACATGCTGAAATGTGAGAGAGCCTTGGGTCTCCTTTCTTCCAACTGGAGAGATCGCTAGAGATCTCTAACGAGATGGGCCACCTGCTGGTGGGGAATAGCCTCAGGCTGGTCCTGGCTGGGTCTGGTTTCATCTTCTGCTTGTGGACCCCACAGATGTGGTGGATTTTGTGTGCTTGGTGTGTGGGATTTCCCAGGGAAGGTGTCTGCTCGTCCTTCTCCATTTTGGAGACACCCTGAGAGAGGACAGCCAATCCCTACTTATCCCTGCCAGGGTCCAAATCCCAAACCCCTCTCTGGATGGGGTTTCACAGGT
>NW_007736049.1:19191-28052 GCF_000696425.1 Galeopterus variegatus
TTATCCCTGCCAGGGTCCAAATCCCAAACCCCTCTCTGGATGGGGTTTCACAGGTCTGGGTTCAGCAGCCACCTGGGATCCTCCACAGTTCTGGCTTCCTCCCACTCTAACCCCTGGGATTCCCCAACATGAAGACTGGGAACTTCCAGGGTCTGTCTCTAGGCCCAGGTGGGGTACACCCTCAACCTGTCCTTTTCAGATCCTTCTGTCCTGCCATCATTAGAAGCTTAAATAAGTATTCTGCCTTCAGAAATCTTCAAGTAGGAAGCAAACAGTGGTTTCTATGTCCACATTCAGACCTCAAACTCTACCGACACGTAAAGTTCTCCCAGAAATGTCTCCTGACAATTCCACTTTTCTGGGGGTAGCTCAGGAGGCTTGCAGCTTCTGGCTCACCCAGCCTCTAGCCAGGAGGAAGGTGCCAGGCTCCCTCTCTGGGGGTGTCCCCAGTCTGTGAGGGGTTCTCTTGGAACCTCCCCACTCCTCAGCCTTGCTGAGGAGGTAGACAGGACTGTGTGGCACAGTGTCCCTTACTTCTGTTTCTGTTGATTACTAATGATACTCTNGCTGTGGAAGGGCCAGCCCACAAAAGTGAACCATGACTGGCTGGGTAACCTGGCCTCTGTACTCACCAGGACAGGGCACAGGAGTGTCCCAAAGGTTAAGGCCCTGAGGAGACCAACCAGGGGCAGGTGTGCAATGAATTGTTTTAATAAAATCGTGGGAAGAGAGGAACACTCCCTACTGAAACATCTCCATTTTGTGGGAGGGCGGGGTTGGGGGAGAAGTAGGTCAGGCGTTGGTCCCTGAACGCCAGTTAGCTACCTTTCGTGGAAATTACCTGTGTTGGAAACTGGGTCATGTTGGCACAGCTGGGACCTGGGGGCTCCCTAAGCTCTTCAACTCTGGCCTGCCCCCACCCCCAGCACCACTGAGAGTGTCCAAGGCTGGACTATTTTTAGTCCCCCGTAAGCTGGTTTTGTGCTGAGCAGGAGCTGGGGGCTGGGCACTGTGGAGCATGCTAGAGCTGCAGAGACCTGACCTGTCCCTCTCCCAAGTCCTGAGCAAGTCACAGAGGCCCCAACCCTTGGAAAAATTGTGGACATGACATCCGCATGGAAGCAGAGTCCCAGAGAGAGCCTTCTGAAAGGCTGGCTAACCACACCACTCCCCAGACTTAAGCTCACAGCTCGTGGTCATCCCTCGCCAAAAACCTTCAGGTGCACCTCCTGGCCAGGGAGGATCTCCAGGCACATAAGCTCCCATCCGGCCTCCCATCCTGCCGTCTTAGCAACTTGTAGCTTCCTAAACCTGCCCGAGCGCTCACCAGAAAGTCTGTTGCTCTCATATACATACTGCTGCTCCAAAACATCCTGTTCTCTGCATATTTCACCCTTCAGGATCTGAGCTCCACATATTGAAAGGATTTGTTTAAATGTCGGTCTCCCCTGTTGGGCTGGGACTCCTCAAAACCTTAGGTCAGAGCTTGTTTTGCAGTAGGTATTCAAAACATGTGCGATGGACAGGACCATATATATCATGCTCATCTACAGAGGGAGTGTAAGAATCTGGAATTTTGGAAAGTCATAGAAAGCTCTTGGAAAATAGACACTTTCCTTCAAATGTGAGAGCTGCTCACTGCCACAAGGTTAGTTTCTGGTCCCAGCAGAGTTCCTGGCTGAGAGCTGCTCTGGAGGGAAGGAGGGTAGAGGATCTGGAAGCCTTGGTGTAGGAGGTTTAGGGATTTCAGGGCTGACCAAGGACAAAGATCTGACCAGGAGGTGGCAGTACCTGACCAAAGGTGTGCGATGCTTTGACAGGTTTGCATGTGAAGGAGGCTGTCACAGCACGAGACCATCCAAAGGCTGCGCTGTGGGGTCCACCACCCAGAAGAAGAAGGAGGCAGGGGATCTCCTGGGGGAGAGGGGCTTTGGAGACTGGGTTCATTTGTCTCGGTGATACTGCTCACAGCCCAGCAGAACAGAGTTTCAAAGGGTGGCAGCAGCTTGGAGTTCATCTTATCTATGGCTTAGCAGATGCTGGGTGCAGTTTTGCAGAGTATGCAAAGCAAACATTCAAAATGGCTAGCAATCTGCTTATTTAGGCTATGTTTCTCTTGGCTATTGTGAAGAGTGCTGCAATGAACATTGGGAAACAGGTATACCTTTGACTTGATGATTTCCATTCCTTTGGGTATATTCCCAGTAGTGGGATAGCTGGATCGTATGGTAGATCTATCTTCAGCTGTTTGAGGAACCTCCAAACCATTTTCCATAGGGGTTGCACCATTTTGCATTCCCACCAACAATGTATGAGAGTTCCTTTTTCTCCGCAACCACGCCAGCATTTATCGTTCAGCGTCTTTTGAATTTTAGCCATCCTAACTGGGGTGAGATGGTATCTCAGTGGTTTTTGCCTTTCCTGTTTATATCATAGACTTCTCTGTTGGCTTAACAGATATGGTATGAGAAATTCCTACATTTATTTGAACACCTGTGGGATTTCAGGAGACTTGGACATATTTACTGAGTTTCAACTATGTGCCTGGTACAAAGAAATGCTAAAACGATTAAGATACAATATCTGCGCTCAGGTAGTTCAAGATTTGGTGAGAATAGCAAACCACAAATTGCTACTTATAGCCCCATGTGATACATGATATCTACAAGGCACTCTGGTGGCTGGGGGAGGGTGCGGGGGCGGTGGGGCGGGGGAAAGGAATGAAATGAACAGTGATTGACAGCAGTGACTGCCACACCCAGAATTGTGCAGGGATCAGATCATTTTAGACTTTAGAACTCAGAGCAGATGTGCTCAGATACAGTGCGGTCAGTCCGTGGGGGCCAGTATACTTCACTGGGTTTTAGTGTAGCGGTCCGTGGACAGGGCCAGCCCCTCAGTGTCTTCCAGTCCGGGGAGGGGCCCAGACGTGCAGTCTGCTCGTGTGTGTTCGTTGCTTCACAGCTGCACAGCCTTCTGCAAACTGCCTTCCCTCTGCAAGAGGGTGTCCACTTCTATGAAATAAGGATAAAAATCTGTACCTTTTCTGCATGACCTCTCAATATTGGCATATCCCAGGGCTCATCCTCTGGCTTTTCTCTATGAACAGTCTCCCCCAAGGTGATATCTGGTCTCCAGGCTCTAAATACCACCTTTGTGCTGATGGTCCCCAAAGTTGTATCAACTACATTCAGGTTCGTAATTCCTTACCTGAAACTCTGGGCACCAGGTATGTTTTGGAATTCAGAATTTTTAAACTGTAGAAATTCAGTACCTCCAGCAGATTCTATTGTAGATCCTGTAATCAAGCATATTGATATTTCTGCAGCAAAACATGTGGATGTTCATCCTAAGTAGGATAAAAAATGTCTGTAGATAACTTCATTTCATATCAGGCCAGAATTTGCTGGTAAGTGAGTTATGAAACAGCGTTTGGCTTTCTGAGCTTTGTGGAATTTGGAATGGCAAATAAGGCTGCGTGGACCTGTGCTGTCCCTCCAGTCAGTCTGAGGCACTCCGGACTTTACATACTCAACATGTGACATTTGATTTTCACACTCCTCCGTACCCCACTTGCTGCTTTTCTGTATTCTCCATCCAGTTACCTGTATCACCAGCTGCACAGCTTCTCCAGCTCATAATCTGGAGCCTACTCTTCGTTTCCCTCCACTCCTCTCTCCTTACCTCCCACGTCTAACCCATCAGCAGGCCATTGGTTCTTCCTGAAAACACAGCCCAAATTCTCCATGATGGGTCTTACAGGGCCCATCTTACTTGTATACCACATGCCCAGCCCCATTTATGCATTACAGAATAGCCAAAAGGATNGGGGAGGGTGCGGGGGCGGTGGGGCGGGGGAAAGGAATGAAATGAACAGTGATTGACAGCAGGGACTGCCACACCCAGAATTGTGCAGGGACCAGATCATTTTAGACTTTAGAACTCAGAGCAGATGTACTCAGATACAGTGCGGCCAGTCCATGGGGGCCAGTATACTTCACTGGGTTTTAGTGTAGCGGTCCGTGGACAGGGCCAGCCCCTCAGTGTCTTCCAGTCAGGGGAGGAGCCCAGACGTGCAGTCGGCTCGTGTGTGTTCGTTGCTTCACGGCTGCACAGCCTTCTGCAAACTGCCTTCCCTCTGCAAGAGGGTGTCCACTTCTACGAAATAAGGGTAAAAATCTGTACCTTTTCTGCATGACCTCTCCATATTGGCACATCCCAGGACTCATCCTCTGGCCTTTCTCTATTAACAGTCTCCCCCAAGGTGATGTCTGGTCTCCAGGCTCTAAATACCACCTTTGTGCTGATGGTCCCCAAAGTTGTATCAACTACATTCAGGTTTGTAATTCCTTACCTGAAATTCTGGGCACCAGGTATGTTTTGGAATTCAGAATTTTTAAACTGTAGAAATTCAATACCTCCAGCAGATTCTATTGTAGATCCTGTAATCAAGCATATTGATATTTCTGCAGCAAAACAAGTAGGATAAAAAATGTCTGTAGATAACTTCATTTCTTATCAGGCCAGAATTTGCTGGTAAGTGAGTTATGAAACAGTGTTTGGCTTTCTGAGCTTTGTGGAATTTGGAATGGCAGATAAGGCTGCGTGGACCTGTGCTGTCCCTCCAGTCACAGTCTGAGGCACCCCGGACTTTACGTACTCAAAATGTGACATTTGGTTTTCACCCTCCTCCGTACCCCACTTGCTGCTTTTCTGTATTCTCCATCCAGTTACCTCTATCACCAGCTGCACAGCTTCTCCAGCTCATAATCTGGGGGCTACTCTTCGTTTCCCTCCACTCCTCTCTCCTTACCTCCCACGTCTAACCCATCAGCAGGCCATTGGTTCTTCCTGAAACCACAGCCCAAATTCTCCATGATGGGTCTTACAGGGCCCATCTTACTTGTATACCACATGCCCAGCCCCATTTATGCATTACAGAATAGCCAAAAGGATCTTTTAAAATCTCTCTGAAAGCAAATAGCAGTTAGTGTCATCCTCCTGCTTAGTCCAATGCAAACAGAAACAATGTAACATTACCAAGTCCTACCAGACCCTCTGCATGTGGCTGCCCACTTCTCTGACACCATCTCACACAATTCCATCCTTTAATCCCTACACTTCATCCCCACTGGCTTCCACTCTGTTTCCCCAACATGCTAAGTCTTCCTGTTTTGGGGATTCTGTGCCAGCGGCTCCTATGACTGAAATATCTTCCTCCAGACATTTGCAGGTTTGGCTGAAGTGTCCCTCGCTTGGACAGGTTTTTGCTCAGCACCCACTGAGGTAGTGCCCCCCTTCCCTCTTCCCATCATTCAGTCTGCATCAGATTTTATTTTCTTCACAGTACTCTTGACTCTGGAAGTTCTATTGCTTCTTCACTTACTGGTTTGTGATTTGTCTGCAGACCTACACATCCCTGTGGACTAAGTGCTCCTGACAGCATCGTGGGCAGGGGGAGACTAACTTACTCTGTCCCTGATGTCTGATGCCTAACACAGCGACTGCACATAATAGGTGCCAAACAAATATTTGTTGAATAAAAGAACGAATGAATAAATCTACCAATAAAGGGGGGATGTTACGAGACCTTATATATTGATGATTAAGAGCCTAGGCCTTGGCCTGGACAGAGCTGGGTTTGAATCGAGCTCTGGCCACTCAATCGCTGTCTTACACTTCCTCATCTAGAAGAGGAACTTTAGCAGATGGTGGCGAGCGGGAAATGAAATGTTGTGTGTGAAGCATATTGCACTGTTCTGGCATAGGATCCATGCTCAATAAATGCTACTACTACAGAGTATGGGGACACTTTGTGCTGTGAACACAACCTCCCCAGGCATGGCTGGGTGAGCCATTTGGCTTTTCTTAGCAAAGTGAATCAGTGTGGTACGTGAGAGGCCATTAACATTGGGAGGCTGCGTGGCATTCAATCTGTCTCCTGCCACCTGCTTTCCAGACTCTGCCTGGGATGAGTGCTGGGGAACAGGAGGGCTGAACAGAGGCTTGAGAAGGGGATCAGGGGATAGAGGGTGGGGGTTGTAGGCGGGTGAGAGAGGTTGAGGGTGGAAAGCTATTGCAAGCAAAGCACGATGTCTGAGGTCTGATGTCTGATGTAATGGGGACACCACCTGTGCAGAAGACTAGGGCTGGGCTGGGCACCTGGGCCCGGAGTGTTCCCTGAGGTAGGTGGAAGCAGGTGCAGCCAGAGGGATAAACGTTGACAAAGAGCTGCCTGCAGTCTGGTGTCCAAGAAGCCGGGGCAGGGAATGAACCAAATGTCAGAGCTGAATCCAGGATCTAGAGCTTGGGAGAATACATTATTTGGGAAAAAAGCAAATATGGAGGCCATGAACAGGTTTAAGACGTTGTCAGGACTGGGGCTGCATCAGAATGGGTGGAGGGTTCTTCCTTGCATGGGGCTCCTCTGCTAGTTTAAAGGCCCGAGGCTGGATGGGTTGATGCTGGCTATGGGGTGTGTGTGGGCTGTGGGGATAAGACCCAGGGTTGAACAGGTGGGCGTGGAGTGTCCACAGAGGGGTCAAACAATGAGCTGCCAGCTGGAGGGATCCCTTTTCAGAGGGTGGATGTGGTGACCAGAAGGCATCTGGGAGCCAGCTGGAGAGTGGTGTGGAAGAAGACCACAGACTCGGCATTTACAGTCAAGACTGTGATGCTTGTAAGAACTGCTCTGCAGCGAGAAGAGGGGTGCCCACCTCCTCAGGCCCGGAGACCACCACAGCCCCAATCTGTAACAGAAAAATTACAGGCTGTGATCATAGGTTAGCAAACTCAAAGAAGTGATCAGAAGGTTCTGTTACATCCTTGAAAGGAGCCACAGTGCTTGTCCAGCAAAACGTAAACAGGGTCTGCAGTCTTCGTCCTTTGGAGTAGGAGGCTGAGGTTTCAGCTTCCCACATGGGTAGTGGAGCCTTGTCTGGTTGTGTGGGGGGATGATGTTCCCATTAGTGGCCATGACACATACAGGAGGATGTGCCTGGAGGCCTGGCAGGGTCCTTCCTCAGCATGTCACCTGCAGGCAGGAGCCCACACCTGGTCTTCAGGTGTACGCGGAGACCTTAAGGATCCAGATACCCTGAATAGAGGGCTCTCTCTGAATAATCCTATCCATGCCTCTTGTGCGTGTGGCCTTGGTGTGGCCCAGTGCTCCCTACCTCACCCAGCCAGCCTGTTGGCTCCACACCAGGGAGACCCCAGCAGCAGCTGTTCAGGGAGCCCGGGGTGATCTCTGCTGCCTCAGCAAAGCACACGTCACTGAATAAAACACCGCCCTTCCTGGGAGGCTGCCTGTCATCAGGTGTATAACGGGCTGTCATGCTTCATCCGTCCTGGATACAGCTATGTGCTGCAATTGCAGTCCCCGTTCCTGGAATATGCTCCCTCTCTCCTCTCTCTCACTCTCGGCATCCCCATCCTTCTTATCTTCCAGGGCCACTCCAGGCCTGCTTCCTCGCTGTCTCTGCTCTGGAGCCCTTGGAATCGAGCCGCATGACCACAGCTCCATCTGTGCTGGGGCAAAATGAATGAACTAACTTGCAAGTCTTCCAAGCCTCATGGCTCTTTCCCACCGTCACGGGCAATTCAGCATCTGGACTTCGGACACCACCTGCCTTCCCCCAGTCAGGTATTTTGGCTTCTGTGATGCAGTCATGAGAATGGGGAGAAGGTGACTAAACTAGGGACTCACTAACAAGGGTGAATTTAACTAACATAAAAACAAAGTACTGGAAAAGGGGAGTGGGAGGCGGTGTGGAAGTTGAGGCAGGGAGGGACAGAAGGAGATTTGGTGTGGAAGCTGTAGAACAGAGGGTGAGAGTCATAGGATGACACAGGTTGCAGTCGGAGCTGAATATTCCCCTTCAGGTCCTTGTGGGTTCTGAGCTCCGTTTCTTGAATGGGGCCAGTTGGGCCTCTTGAGTTCTGAGGGTCACCGGCCTTTCTGGTTCTCATAGAGTTGTTGGCCTGTACTTGCTTACAGCCGGACTACAGCTTGCCTTGAGGGCAGGAGCCCCATTGCGCCTTGTCCACCCCGGTGAGTGACCAAGAGCTTTTGAGAGTGCTTTGCGGTGGGAGAAGCTGCGTGAAGCCTGCTGACCTCTGGGACGGACTCTGTGACCCTTCCCACCCCTGCCTCACAATCCCTGACCTGTGCCTCCCGATGGCCCCAGAGCACCAGTGTGAAGTGGAGCAGTGCCTTAAACCTGGAAGTTCTCTGTCACTGCTTACTCTTGGGATTCCTAAGAGCTGTGAGTGACTCCATGAGCCAGGCTCACCCGCTTTTGGAACAGAGTCTGTTGGACCTGGCATGAAGCCGAGAACTGGAAGATGGTTTCATCTTTTCCTTGTCGCTGATAGACTACCCCTTCTGCTGCTCCTCCTCCGTGTCTCTCTCCTCTACGCTATGACAGGCACCACAGCAGGCACTTGGATGGGTTTCTTGGGGGACCGAGAGGAGGATCTGTCTCAGATCCGTCTTTCAGGCTCCTAAGGCAAGGAGGAGAGCTAGCTGGACGACTAGACCACAGCTGGCTCAAAGACATCGCTTCACCCTCCTCCCTCCATGACGTGGGCATGTCATCTCCTTTCTCAGCTGGTGTTCCAGGGACATGGCTGGACAGTTGCAGAATCAAGGGCAGCTATGGCTGTTGCTCCTGATGCTTTTGCGCCTACCTCAGTTCAGCTGCCTCACTTTGCTCCTGTTCCTTGAAGCCCGTTCACACTGCATGGAGTTGCTCACTTTTGGAGGCTCTTTGAAAACCTGGAGCAGGCCCAAGGCCATCCCTCCTCAACCAGATGCAGGCAAGAAACAGAGCATGCCCGGGGTCCTAAGGCGAGAGCTG
>NW_007736049.1:29387-31345 GCF_000696425.1 Galeopterus variegatus
AAAAAAAGATTATTAGGCAGTCTACAAAACACCATTGATGTAAATACTTTAATCAAACATTAACTTTACATTATTTCTTTTAGGGTATAATAATCTTTATGTATATTGCATAACTTGTTAAGTATGTAAATATCATTCATTTTCTTTGACAGGCTTTGTTATGGGAGGTTGGAATCAAGCTCAAAACCCATTTTTCAAAAAAGAAAAGAAAGAAAAAGTCTGGAGAGCCAGAGATATGATCCCTTATTCCCTATCACCAGTCACACTAACTCAGCTTGTGGGTGCCTGGGGTGGGGCTATTTTCTGTCTGACCCTGGGGTCTGTGAGTCTGGCCTTGGCTCTGGCATCCCTGGGGCTTTCCCTGCCAGTGAGGTCTCTGCCTTGCTACCTCTCACCTTGGTAATAAAAAACAAATACCACCCCAGGAAATTGGGACGGGACTGTCATGCAGTCCATGCTGGAGATTTGTGATGAGGTTAGCTGCAATCTGCATTACTGCCTGAGTTTGGACTTTCACATCCTAGTCACTTGTCCATCCCAGATTCCTCCTACTAAGCGAGTTCAGGGCCCCACACTTCTGGCCCTGCCATCTGCCTCTTACTGGCTCCCCCCTCTGTCTTTATTTTCCCAAGTCCTCTGTATAAACCAGTCTGCTCTCTTCTCCGGGCTGTTCAAATCCTGCCTCTCCTGCAGGGTCCAGCCCCACTCACTCCTCCTCCAAGAAGTCAGACCTTGCAAGTGCCCCCATGGTCTGCCCTGCCCACTGGATGTCCTCACACTGGAATGCTCCTTGGGGTTGGCCAAGGGGGCCCTGGTGTTGTCTTCTTGTCAGCAGAAGGATTGTCAGCCTCTGCTCTGGAACTCCATGGTGGCATCAATACCATCCTCAACATGTCAGCGGCCTGTGATGATCATCTGCAGGACCCAGACTGTTGGAGAGAAGGAGGTGGGGTGGGGAGTACTCGTAGTTGACCCCTGCAAAGGCCGGTGTTGTGCATTCCATTTCATTCAACCTGATGACAACCGATCTACATTTCATAGATGAAATGGTTTGGAGAAGCTGGAAGAAGGAGTCTGACAGGCCTAGTGGGACCCTAATCTTGTCATTTCCTAGCTAGTAAGGCAAGAAAATGACCTCTCCAAGCCTCAGTTTCCTTACTTGCTAGATGGGATAACAGTCNGAGAGGAGGATCTGTCTCAGATCCGTCTTTCAGGCTCCTAAGGCAAGGAGGAGAGCTAGCTAGACTGACTAGACCACAGCTGGCTCAAAGACATCGCTTCACCCTCCTCCCTCCATGACGTGGGCATGTCATCTCCTTTCTCAGCTGGCGTTCCAGGGACATGGCTGGACAGTTGCAGAATCAAGGGCAGCTATGGCTGTTGCTCCTGATGCTTTTGCGCCTACCTCAGTTCAGCTGCCTCAATTTGCTCCTGTTCCTTGAAGCCCGTTCACACTGCATGGAGTTGTTCACTTTTGGAGGCTCTTTGAAAACCTGGAGCAGGCCCAAGGCCAGCCCTCCTCAACCAGATGCAGGCAAGAAACAGAGCATGCCCGGGGTCCTAAGGCGAGAGCTGAGGGCAGCAACCCCTGCTAGGAAACAGGCAAGGAGCACGCCAAAGACACCATGTCCGCGCTGGTGGCCCGCCACAGCCACTGCCACAGCCATAGCTGCTGCAAAAGTGGCTCGACACCATAGCAGTAGTCACAGGTACCGTGCAGGTGACCTGCCAGGCACCTGACTGCAGAGATACAAAGAGAGTCACTGGTGGAGACCAGAGAAAGAAGGGGACCTCTCTCTCCTCAAAGCCCACTCCAGCGTAATAGAAGAAGCAACTGCTCTACGATGCACCTGCTGTATTTCTGTTTTTATTGATTTCTGTCTTCTCTCTTTTTTTCTTGGTCAGTCTGGATAAAGGTTTGCAAATTTTGTTGATCTTTTTAAAGAATAATAAAAAAA
>NW_007736049.1:32832-41338 GCF_000696425.1 Galeopterus variegatus
GTGATGATCATCTGCAGGACCCAGACTGTTGGAGAGAAGGAGGTGGGGTGGGGAGTACTCGCAGTTGACCCCTGCAAAGGCCGGTGTTGTGCATTCCATTTCATTCAACCTGATGACAACCAATCTACATTTCATAGATGAAATGGTTTGGAGAAGCTGGAAGAAGGAGTCTGACAGGCCTAGTGGGACCCTAATCTTGTCATTTCCTAGCTAGGAAGGCAAGAAAATGACCTCTCCAAGCCTCAGTTTCCTTACTTGCTAGATGGGATAACAGTCCAGATCTCACCGAGTTGCTGGAGGACACAGTGGGATGTAAGGAAGTGCCTGGCGTGGCAGTACCTGGATGTGAAGTCCCTGGCATGGCCTAGACAGACGTTCATTCTCTCTGTCTTCTGCATGTGTTCTCTTAAATGTCAGGTCCTGGAGACTCCACTGAAAAAGCCATAGAAAGGGCACACAAAGTCGGGTACTGTCCTTGCATAGTGCCTTCATCTTGGCAGAGGTTTTCATGTAAACGCCTCAAATGTACCCATTTTACAGATGAGAATACTGGAGTCCAGGAGCCACACAATGAATTAATGGCAGGTCTGGGTCTCAGAAACAGGTGCTGGGACTCTGATTCCTCTGCCCACCACTTAACAGATGCCTAGTATTCGCTGGTTGAATGCTCTGGACAATCCAGAGCAGTGACTCTCAAATCGTGGTCTCTGGAGCCACAGCATCGTCATCCCTGGGAATCTGTTAGAAATGCAGATACTTGGGCTCCATCCCAGACCTACTCTATGAGAAACTCTAGGCCCAGAAGTCTGTGTTTTAAAAGCCCAAGTGACTCCGATGCACACCCAGAGCCTGCTCCACCTGGTGCTGTACCACGCAGCCAACAGCTGTATCTGCTTCCTCATTAAGTGAGGCCCGCCCACCAGTCAGCTATGGTTCTCAGTGCTTCCTCTTGCACTAGCAAAAGCAAAGGTGATTTCTTGCCTAGCTTCTCCCTCCTCCCACTTCTAATCACTGAGAGGGGAAAGACCCCGAAACTGTCCCCTCCTGTTTCCTTTTCTTAGCAATGGTAACTGGATCCTGATCACAGTGCCCTGGTTGTCCAAGCTCTTTTACTTGCATGTCTCCCTAGGTTCCCCTTTTCTACCTTTTTTCTTGTTTCAGTTTTTGTGATTTGTGTTTTTCAAGGAATTTGTCTATCTCATCTAAGTTGTCAAATTTATTGTCATGGAGTTGTTCATACTACTCTATTATTTGTTGTTTAATGCCTATAGAATTTGCACTGATATACCCACTTTCATTTTTTACATTTTAAAATTTGTGCTTTCTCTTTAAAAGTCTTTCTAGATTTTTATCAATTTTAATATTTTAAAATAACTAGGTTTTGTTTTTATTATCTTTTATTCTGTCTATTTTACAATTTATTAATTTCTGTGTTTATCTCTATAATTTCCTTTTTCTACTTACTTTGGTTTTAATTTACTTCTCTTTTTGAGTTAAGTTGGAAACTTAGATCAATGAAATTATACTTTTCTTCTTTTCTAATATAAGCATTTAGGACTCTAAATTTCTCTCTAAGCACCACTTCAACTACATGTTACAAATGTTCACTCATTATGTCAATGTTTTCCTTTGTGTTCTTAAACATACTAGATTAGCTGTTCTAAAGTCTTTATCTGCTTCTCTAAGCACCACTTCAACTACATGTTACAAATGTTCACTCATTACGTCAATGTTTTCCTTTGTGTTCTTAAACATACTAGATTAGCTGTTCTAAAGTCTTTATCTGCAAAGTCCATCACCTTGGTTGTTCTGTTTCTATTGACTTTTAAAAAAATTATGGCTTACTTTTTCCTGCTTCCTTTCATGTTTAGTAATTTTAATTGTGTACTGGACATTGTGATGACACACTAATGTGTCTGGATTATGTTTTCTTCCCTAGTCAAAGAGTGTGCAGTGATTTTGATTATCAGTGTCCATGATATTATTACAGAGGAAGAGTAGAATAGGGAATAGAAATAATATAATTAGGCAAGGCTTTTCCAAATTGGCATTTAACCTTAGGATGAGAAGAAATGATCATATGAAGAATAGTAAATAAAATCTTTATGAAGAAACAGTAAAAGAGATTTATACCTGGGATCATTATTTTTGGTAGCTATCCTCTGAAATGAAATTAGCTTATATCTAACTACATTAGAGAGTGAAAAACAACTTATTTAATTATTTATGCTACATTCTGAAACTAATATTTTCCTGGGAATTCACCAAGAAGTGATTCTGCTCAAACCCACACATTTTATAAGCTCATTTGAAGTGTTACCAAAGCTTGGATGGATGATTGTAGCCTGCTGCTTCAAAGAAGTTTGAAGTCAAAATCCTTAGGACTTTACTCTACAGCAATGATTTCAAACTGTGGTTTCTAAATAGTGGGTGGTAAAATCAATTTAATGAGCTGTGACCAGCATGTAAAAAGTGATATAAAATAGAATAGAATAAAATAGAATGCAGTAGAAAACAATGGGCGATGCTAGATGCCTTTCATGTTATAAGGGTAAATATTGTTTTGTGATACTTCTATTTGTTTTCTGTGTGTGTTGAATTAGAATTTAAAAATGTGTTTTTAGGTTGCATTCATAAAAATTTGAAAAACACTACATCATGCTGTAGAACTATGGAGGCTTCCATTTCATGGAATGATCAGGAGCAAACCAAGATTACTGGGGACCAAGGTTTAGTAATCTTGTGATCTAGGGGTGATATCCGGAACAGATGGGAGAAGTGTGGAGAGAAGGGTGGGCATGAGTGATTCATTGATGCATTTCTTCATTCATCCATTTACTGATCCATTTGATAAGCATTTATTGATTTCTCCTACTGATAAAGGATAATGTTAGCATTTAAAGATACAAAAAAGAAAGGCTTCCTTCTCCCAGGAAGATCACAGTTCAGATGGGAGAGAGCCAGGTAGACAGATATTTCTATTACTGTGTGATGGATCCTATGGAAGAGAGATTGTACTTGCAGTTCCTAAATGCTTAGCCATTGCTGGGTGGGACATCTGGGAAGACTTCCAGGAAGAGGTGATGCATGTGCTGAGCCTTGAAGTTTGAATAGTTATTAAGCAAAGAAGATGGGAAAAATATATTCTACAAAGGGGGCATGGTACCTGCATAGTGCAGAAGCAAGAGGGATCAAGGAGTTTAGGGGCCATGCACAAATGTCAGTGGAAAAAGTGGAACATTTGAGACTGTCAGGTGGGTGGCTGAGAAACCTGACCTTTATAACCAGATTGTGCTTTTTAAAATCACTGTAGACACAATAGAAAGAATCGTGGGGAGCAACCTGGAGACAGGTATCTCAGTGAGGAAGCTGCTGGAGGGACTGGAGAGAAGGGCATAGCATTTGAGGGGATCTGATCAGGTATAATTTGAGGATCTGATGATAAATAGATGAGGACAAGGGTGCATGCGAAAGAGATATCTCAGATGACTCCTGGACCTCTGTGTGGGGCCTCCGGGGATGTTGGTACCATTCTCTAAGAATGGGATCAGTAGAAGGAAGAGGTTTGCTGGGGTTGTAAAAAATGACGGTTCCATTGCTATCATGTTGAAGAGTGTGCTGGAGCCCAACCAGTTTAATTAGCCCAGAGAGCAGACAGATTCATAGGCCTGGATTTCAGAGATATGAATTTTGGAATTCGCATCACACAGTTAGAGTTTAGAATATCAACATGGTCCAGACTCCAGGATTCATTCAGCTGGAGAAAATGGGGAATCTCATAAATCATTGCATAAATAAAAGTGCAAATTTTCGGGCCCTTATTTACAGTGGCTTTAGTGTGCTACATTTCCAGGCAAATATATGTTCTTGTCACCCACCTGCAAGAGAAGTAAATGAACTTGAATCACATGAGTAGCTTTAAATGCCAGCCTGAAATTTAGTAAGCTACTCTGCACTTTTTTCATCCTCATCTTCTTCTTCTTTATTAAAGGTGTGCCATTTTTCTCTGTCTTTGGGTATATAGATTAAAATAAGTCTAGTTGTGGAGAAAAAAAAGACACAGTCAAGGAAAAAAGTGCATGTAATGAGGACAAACGGATCTTTTAGTGAGCCTTGCTAAGCAATACATCCTGCTGGAGACCTGAAAAAGCCAGGTGATGATGAGCTTCAGTCTCTGCCCATTCCTGGGCTGGCCATGACCTGGGGATGGCCAGGATTTTAGGGGACTACACCTGATTGCATGGCATCTGCTGTGCGAGGTGCTTTGGGGTAAAGACCCCGTCTCTCTTGTTTATCATCTTATTCCCAGGTTTCTGAGTGCTGTGCCTGGAATGTAGTAGGCCTAAGAGGTATGGATTGAATGAATACAAAAATTAGCAAAAATAGCTGAAGTAGGCACCGTAAGTGATTAGGAGTCTCGTCTGAGTCCTGGCCGAGGTAGTCATATTGAGTAACTGTTAACTTATGGTTGCTGTGAGGATTAAATGGGCTACTGTCTGCAATGTGCCTAGTGCGGCGCTTGCCCTCTGGTAGCAGGTCAGTAACTCGAACCGGGGCTCTTACTATTGTTGTTACTTTTACCGTTATCGTGTGTTCCTTGTCGGTCAGCACGATATGTTGGTTGATCAAGTGAGCTCCCCACACTTTAGCTTCTATATTTGTAGAAAGAAGATAGTAATAGCTGGCTCGTCGTCCTCTTGGGTTGTTACAGTGACTATAAAATGACAGGTCAGGGATGTCGATATTGATTCCTATTGTCTTACTCTCAAGGGAACTGCTGCTGTTCAGAGAAGGCAAGTAATTCAGGGTGAGTGGCAGAGCCAAAAGGATGTGAATGTGAGAATATTCTGGAAGATTAAAGTTGATAAGCAAAATATAACTGCGACTACAGCACAATACTAACACAGCTCTTGTGCGGCTGGAGGAGCACGTGCTTTGGAATCACGCAGGCCTCGTTTCCTACCCTTAGCTTCTCCAGAGCTGGATGCGCTGGTTTAGGCTAGTCATTTATGTTTCCTGTCGACCTCAACTGAGAGCAGGGATTCTGAGGCCAAGTCACAAGGTGGCTGTGAGGGTAAAAGACAGAATGGAGGTGTGCAGCCCATTAAACCACAGGCGTCTGATCCATGACGCTGTTGCTGTTTTATAGCTTAGCTAACAAGGAGTGAAACCAAGATAAGTATGCAAGTCTGCTCGCAGCAATTTTAAGTCTTTCCTATGTTTCAGAAGAACCGTGTGCCACCTGGAGAACTCAGGGTGCCGCTAAGCATGTGGAAGGTCACTGTCAGGGCTGTGGGCCAGGAGGCAGGGGGGCTGTAGCCCAGCAGTAATCACCTTGCTCCCACCTGAGAGGTGTCCATGTAAGGTCTTCTTTGAGCTGAGAAGGGCCAGGCCAAAGCCTCCAGGCAGGCAGGCCAGCCCCTCAAGGACATTTGTCTTGGCTATCCCCATACTCTCCACATCTGACCCTCCCAACTCTGCTCCCAGTCAGCTTTGAAGTGCCTAAAGGCAGCCAGAATTTCTGGGTGATATGGCCTAGAATTAAGAGAGCGGACTCTGCAGCCATTCTGTCTCTCTCATTTGGGTTCAAATTCCAGTTCTGCCACTTTATAGCTGTGTGATACTGGGTGAGTTAGTTTCTTAACCTCTCTGTGCCTCAGTTTCCTCATATGTAATGTGGGCTTAACAAGAGAACCCACCTTATGGGTTAAGGTATATAAAACACATGTGACACGGAAAGCAATACGTAATTTTTCATTATTATTATTGCTACTGCAGGAGGTTATTAGAACAACATCCGTGGCCCTGGGATCTTTAGGGAGCCTTTCAGCCCAGCCACTCTGCTGTAGGGCCTGACATCTCTTCTACTTGTACATTGATGAAGGACATCTGAAGTTCATAAAGTCCTCAGTGCCTGAGCGACCAGCTGATAAGTGAGGAGCCTGGGCTGGTCCCAAGGTCTGCAGCCGCTCTCTGCCCTCATGGCTGGCCTGGGTCTGAACAGGCTCCAGGTTCTAGATCTCCCACTGCCCTGTCATGGGCAGGTGTGGGCAGGTGCAGCAAAGCACAGGGATGGAAGGCAATGACGGATCAGTTAGCTGTGGCTGAGCCTGGTTCCACATGGAGCTCTGGCTGCCAGTGATCTCAGCAGGGGACTTGCAGGGGGTTTGGTCTTTTCCTGCCCATCTGCCAACTCCTCTAGGATACCTTCTCCTGAGCCCCGGGCTCTTTTCTCCTCTGAGCTCATGGTATGTGCCATCTGATTTAAGAAGCTGAACCCAGTGATCTCATAAATCTCTTTGTTCAGCTCAGAGCCAATAGGATGGCAGCCCCCTACCCCCTCTGGCTGACGGTCCCTTCAGACAGAGCCTGGAGTGGACAGTGCCCTGTCTGGTCCTCACCTTGCAAACTTGAGCCTCCTTTCAGCCAGAACAGCAGAGGTGGCCACGCTCAGGGAGGCTGACCCACTCTCATCAAACTTCCCAGTGGAAGTTGGCAGTCCTCACACAGAGGAACAGAGCCCTCACACTGGCACTGTAACTGGCAGCTGGGCTGGAGGGTTGCATGCATTGCTGTGAACACCTGGACAGGGTCTGATCCAGCCAGAGCCTAGCACATGGGGGTTCAATAGCATTTTCTCCATGTGGGGTGGGCTGGTGGTGTGGTCCTCAGAGCAGTGCATCTGGCTATGGGCACACCATGATCCTGCTCCCCCAGGATGGGCCTGGCAGGCTGGCAGGAGGATGTGTGTCCTGGCACAGTGCCCCAGACCTCTCTCCAGGAGGAGAACCAAGGCATCTCCTTCTCTCACTCCCTGTTTCTCGAGCTCCACAATGATCTCAGTGCCTGTGCTAACACCTTCTGAATTATAGCTTCCATTCAATTCCATGGTCCTCAGAGCAGTGCATCTGGCTATGGGCAGACCATGATCCTGCTCCTCCAGGATGGGCCTGGCAGGCTGGCAGGAGGATGTGTGTCCTGGCACAGTGCCCCACACCTCTCTCCAGGAGGAGAACCAAGGCATCTCCTTCTCTCACTCCCTGTTTCTCGGGCTCCACAATGATCTCAGTGCCTGTGCTAACACCTTCTGAATTATAGCTTCCATTCAATTCCTTACTTTCACCTCCAGGGTGGATGGTTTTGGGCACTGGGATTTGCTTTTGGAGCAACAGAACCAGGTCCTGCACGTGCGGTGGTAAGGCCCCGTATCACCCACTGTGGTGAGGAGCTGGTGTTCTCACCTTCATGGTCAGTCAGTGGCTCCAGATGAAAGGAGAGGTGCCTGCAAGAGGGCCTGGAGCTCAGCACGTGTCTGCCACAGGATGGGAGCTGCTGGCCATGGGCAGGAGTGTGGAGGTGTCACAACCAGGAGGCATTTAACAAGCAGTGTGTCAAGAAATAAAATAACTATTAATAAGGCACTTTGCACACTTGATTCCAGTCCTGTTAAACTTTTCTTTACCTTATTTCACACTTCTTTTCCAAAGCACCCTCTCCTTCTCCCCGCCTTGAATAGTTCCAGCAAACCTGGGCCCTAGTGAAGTCTGGCAGCACAAATTTAAGGCAGTGTCTGGCAGAAAGTGAGCAGCAGCCTGTGTCCACGGGAGAATCCTCTGGGTCACTGAAGACGTAAATCTGGGCTCCAGACTGTCCACTTGATTCAGTGAGGCAGGCTGCGGGGAGCCGTGACAACTGAGTGATGGCACCTCAGGTGTTCCAAATGCCACTGAGTGGGGAGCCAGCTGTCATGCATTCATTCATTTGCTCATTCATTCCTTCCAGAGGCATTCACTTGGGCTGTGTCTGCTCTGCTTTGGGTGAGTTCTATATGTTCATGGTGCCGTAAGCCCACGAGGAGGGTGATGCCTCCGTTTTACAGATGCAGAAGTTGGAGGAGGCTCCTTGGATCTCAGTGGCTCACCTGAGCTCACCTGGGGCCAGGTATCAGAAGGAACAAGGGAAAACTGGGGCTCCTTTTCCTCTCCGAGGCCATATTTACTTTTCTCTGTTAACCTCTCCTTTCCGTCATCATTAGTTCTAAGTGTTGTCCTTAGTGGTTCGAGGCTCTGCTGTCCCCTGGAGCCCACTTCCTGTTTTGCCCTTGGGCACTGCCTGGCTCTGTGTTGGGGCTGCTCTTCACCCATCTCACTGTGTTCATCATCTGCACAGTGTTGAATCAAGGCTGGTGCCCCTGGTTCATGGCAGAGCTGTGGGACTAGATCCTGGGTCTCCACAATCCCTGTCTGGGGCTCAGTGTGTGAGATGTGAGAACTGGCCTCTCAGTGTAGGGCCCAAACAGCTTCCTTCGTCAAATCAGCGGGGCTCAGCTGGCGCTGGGGTGAGTGGGTTTTCCTTTGACTAATGTGATGAATTAGGTTTTTTGATATTAAATCATTTTTGAATTCCTAAAAGAAACCATATGGTTTCATTCCTTTAATAGTCTTATGTATTTTATTTGTTAATATTTTATTTAAGATTTTAGATCTATAGTCACAAATGATATTAA
>NW_007736049.1:42669-43329 GCF_000696425.1 Galeopterus variegatus
GTGTTTCACTCCCTTTGCTGTGCTGCTCCAAAGAGGGCAGCCCATGGCTCCTTGTGCTTTGTGCAGTGGAAGTAAGAACTCCCGTGTCTTGGGGTTGCTGTGAGGATGAGTGACTCGGAGGAGTGCTTGTGCAGGGTTTCATGCCCAGTAGGAGCTCAACAATGGCAGCCACTGTTACTGTCAGGAAGGAGAAAACCTGCTCACTTTGCCCCAGGTAACTCATTGGTGCTGTTTCAAAGCCCAGTGTTCTTTCCTTTGTCTGTCTTTTCTTCTTTGTTGCTTTCCTTTGTCTCTCAGACTCCTAGCAAATAGGTGGATGACAGAGACCCTGCCTGCATTTGTAGCTTCTTGTATCAGTGCTCATGACTCAATGGTTCAGTAGCCAAGTGGGCTCACTGCCCTTGCCCTGCTCTCTTTCCCTGATTCCTCCTCCTCTGCTCAAGCTACCTGGTCACAAGGTAGAGAAAGGCAGGAAGTAAGGCTGGCTCTGTGCGCACAGCCTCACTGCCCCTCAGTGTGAGCAGGGACCTGCTGTCTGTGTCATGTGCTCATAGAACATCCCATTTTCCAGCCCTCTAGTGTTGCATAATGTATTAGTCCATTTCTGTTGCTTATAACAGAAATACCTGAAACTGAGTAATTCATGAAGAAATAGAATTT
>NW_007736049.1:44436-45487 GCF_000696425.1 Galeopterus variegatus
TGCTCATGGTCCCAGAGTCAGAAATTTGGACAGGGCTCAGTGGGGTGATTCTTCTGCTTCACGTAGCATTGACTGGTGGTATTCAGCTTGCAGCTGGGGTTCTGAGATGGCTTCACACACATGCCTGCTGTTCTGGTGAGGAGGAGAGTGGGGGATGGGGAAGTGGCCTCCTTAGCTGGGCCCTTTTCCCTTTTCATGAAGGTTCAGGATTCTGTCCAGGGGTTCTTTCTAGCAGGGTAGCAGGACTTCTTACACAGCAACTCAGGGCTCCAAAAGTGAGTGTTCTGAGAGATGAGATGTAGAGGTTGCTAGTCTCAAATCCTGGGCTGGAAACTGGCTCAGCGTCACTTCTGACATATTGTATTGATGATAGCAGAAGCAGATCCTGTCCAGCTCTTTGTTTCTTCAGTCTTTTGTATTTTTTTAACCTCTAATTCACTTATTTCTGCTCTGATCTTTGTTATTTCTCTCCTTCTACCGATTTTGAGTTTGGTTTGTTCTTGTTTTTCCAGATAGATCCTTGAGGTGTAATGTTAGGTTATTTATTTGAAGTCTTTTTTCTTCCTACTATCACACTCTTGACAGAAGGAGTGTCAAAGAATTTGTGGCTGTCTTTTATCCACCACAATACTGAAAAAAACATATTAGACCCTCACATCCCTCTTGGAGTCTTGCTGCTCCTGTGTGCCCCTGACTCATGACAGAGGCCACCCTTCTCCTTGCAGGGAGCTTTCTTTAGTAAGGTGACAGGGAGCTTTCTTTAGTAAGAGTCCAAGGAATAAGATAGTCAAGCCTGCTTTGTCATATAAACCTACAGCTCAGAAATCTGTTTTCACTTAGTGGGGGATGGGGAGCCTGGGCAAATAATTTAAATTTCTCTTCATAGTTATTGGGAAGCTGTAATTGATCTTTTGGATTCAACTGCAAGGAATTAAGGATGATCTGATTTTAATTAACTCAGGAAAACAGATGTTTAGCTAGTTTTTGGACGTTGGGCCATATTACGGTGCATTTTCGCCATAAGGGATTTTCCCATATCTAATGTCTGTTT
>NW_007736049.1:46483-67372 GCF_000696425.1 Galeopterus variegatus
CGGGGTCTCTTCCAGCCCGGCTTTGTCGGTCTCCAGCAGTGGGAGAACCGACATTGGACCACTGATGTTACTGATATTTCCAGTTGCTTCTTAATAATTTCTTTTGAGTCAGTCACTCCTGAATGTATTCAAGCCTTCTGAGATTTCTATCACTTTACTGTTTTTCCACCTTTCTTTGCCATTTTCATAAGCAAAATCCAAATTATCATTTCATTTCATTCCAAACCATCTTGTCCAAATCACCCTATTTCACCAACGTTTTTCCTGCCAGCCCAGTTCAACACATCCCATTCCATCTGTTTCACACCGTCTCACCCCAAACTTTTCTGACATCATCCATTTCATTTCACAATAGTCTATACTTTGATTTATTTTAAATCCCCTCATGCTATTAATTGAATCCAATTCATTACTCCAAACACTCCTCTTGTGTGTCTGCAAGGTAGTGGTCACCATGGGAAATACAAGAAAAGCTTACCATGTCCTGTCAAGTGAGAGACACCCAGGGGCAGTCAACCTGACTGACCACCATGCACTGTACAAGCTGGAGCTAATTGTGGGGCTCAGGCTCCAACAGTGGGTGGTCCTAGGAGAGGCTAGAGCTACTGGGATGGCTGAAGGACAATAATTAGCACACTTTGTTATTCCTTTGCTATTTCTACACTTTAAAAAAGAACTTTATTTTTTTATCATGAGAAATTTAACATACTTAGAAAAGAGAGAATAGTAATCCTCATGTACTCATTACACGTGACAAGTTCCATCTTACCCATTCCCTCCTTGGGTATTTCCATGTCATGTTATTTCAGCAATAATTGCTTCCATATGTATTTCTAGCTCATATTTTAAGCACAGCCATACCATTATCAGATTCTCTGATTGTCTCAAAAATGTCTTTTTATAGTTGACTAGCTTGAATCAGAATACAAACAAGGTCCATCTGTTGCCTTTGGTTGATTTGTCTTTTATATCTCTTTCAATTTCTCCTCGTCCTTTTTCATGCCTTGTTTTGTCTTTTGTTTAGGAAACTCCATCATTTGTCCTATAAGATTTTGGTATTCGGGGTTTGCCTCATCGCTCTGTCCTGGTGTTCTTTAAGAGATTATTTTAGCTCCTGCATTTCTTGTAAATGCAGTCAGATCTAGGAGCTTGTTTGGGTTCAGATTCACTCTCCTTGGCAAGGTGGGGATGCAGAGCTGCTTGGTCTGTCTTAGTGATGGTAGATTCACGGGCTCATTGTTATGAACCTGAATCATCTTTTATAATGCTCCTTATCAGCTTTCTGACTAATGACTTCAACATCCATTGATAATCATAACCTAGATCCATTATTTCATTGGGGGTTGCAAAATGGTGCTTTTTGAATTCTCTCAATCCTTTTGCATTGACTAGCTGAAGGTATATTAATTTAAAAACATCTTATCAAATATTAATTACCCTAAAATGTAGTTTGTGCAGGAAAAGCAGAACAATGCTTGCTTCTTGCCCCTTATTGAATTTTTAGAAAAATGCATTGATGCTCTAGCAACCTCCTACCAGGACTGATGAGTTTTTGTGTGTGTATGTGTAAATATCACTGTAAACTCGGATTTTTAAAAATCTTAAGCAGCACCAAAACTTACTAATTGATTAGAGAGAGAATATAAGGAAACAGTAGGCTCAAATGCAGCATTACAGTGTCGATCTCTTCAAGGGATCAGAGCCCTCGAACGTGGCTTCAAAAAAATAAGTCTCTTTCTGCACCAAGATATATGTTTCAGAGTAACAGACAAGATCTAATGAAGTGTGTGGTACAAGGTAGTACAAAGAAAGCCACTTATGTTTTGGGCTTCTTAGTGTTTATACTTCATTATTCACTTACGGCGAGAGCAGTTGGCAGCTGCTGCCAGCACTTTCCTTCCTGCAATATCACATGGAAGTTACATATCAGACTCTCCACATTCAAATTCAAGCTCCACTGCTTGTTAGCTGTGTGGTGTCGGGCAAATTGCATAACCTCTGAAAGTCTTAGTGACTCACCTGTGGTGTGGGATTCAAATCTAGTTCACAAAGTTAGTAATTATTAAATGATGCAATTTTATNAGTACAAAGAAAGCCACTTATGTTTTGGGCTTCTTAGTGTTTATACTTCATTATTCACTTAGGGCGAGAGCAGTTGGCAGCTGCTGCCAGCACTTTCCTTCCTGCAGTATCACATGGAAGTTACATATCAGACTCTCCGCATTCAAATTCAAGCTCCACTGCTTGTTAGCTGTGTGGTGTCGGGCAAATTGCATAACCTCTGAAAGTCTTAGTGACTCACATGTGGTGTGGGATTCAAATCTAGTTCACAAAGTTAGTAATTATTAAATGATGCAATTTTATAAAATTACTTATCACAGTGTCTTTAATATAAGTATAAAACACACAGGTACCATCCTTTCAGGTCTACATTTGGTGGATATATAGCCATATTGATTCAGGTACATGCACACATAATTTTATAGGTACAACAGAAGATTAGTTCTGTCTGTTTTCTTTTCACAGATGTATCCCGTCCCTTAGGATAGTAACTGGTACATATCAGGCATTTAGTAAACATTTCTTACATGTATCAATGAGTAAATGAATGAAAGAATATAGCTTAGCTACCATGGCTTCACCCCTTCTGTATTCCTTCTCAGGAATATCGACTATCTTGAAGTTGAACATTTACTGTCATTCTCATAATTTTTACATTTTGCTGTAATACATGCATTCAAACTTTTCTCTTTTTTTTTTATTGTAGTAAATACACATAACACAAAATTTACCATTTTAAGGAGTGTGATCCAGTGGCATTAAGAACATTTACTGTATTGTGCAACTGTCACCACTGTTCAGCTCCAGAACTTTTTTATTACCCCAAATGGAAACCCCGTGCCCATTAGCAGTCACTCCCCTTTCTTCACTTCCTCCGGCCCCTCGCAACCACTAATCTGCTTTCTGTCTGTGTGGACTTGCCTCTTCTAAACATTTCATATAAATAGAATCACATAACATGTGGCTTTTTGTGTCTGACTTTTCTTTTTTTAGTAGACTTTAAAAATTTTATTTATTTCTTTACATTTTAAGAACAATTTTAGGGCTGGCCCCGTGGCTCACTTGGGAGAGTGTGGCGCTGGTAGCGCTGAGGCCATGGGTTTGGATCCTATATAGGGATGGCCGGTGCGCTCACTGGCTGAGTGTGGTGCGGACGACACCGAGCCAAGGGTTGCGATCCCCTTACCAATCAAAAAAATATATATTTTTTAATTTATCAGTATACAATGTAGTTCATTTTTGTGTCCCTTTACCAATTCTTCCCTCTCCCCTATCCTCCCCATCAACATCATATCTGTTCACAAGTCTTAACAAGTTCAAGGAATTGTTGTGACTCTTATGTCTTCTTCCCTCTGCCCTCCACCCCTAGTTTACTTGTTTGTATATTTATTTATTTGTTTTTATTAGCTCCCACAAATAAGTGAGGACATGCAGTATTTCTCTTTCTGTGCCTGGCTTATTTCACTTAATATAATTTTCTCTAAGTCCATCCACATTGCTACGAATGGTAGTATTTCATTTTTTTTTTTTTTTTTTTACAGCAGAGTAGAATTCCATTGTGTAGATATACCACATTTTCCTTATCCTCATCATCCTGATGATGCGTGTTTAGGTTGGTTCCAACTCTTGGCTATTGTAAATAGTGCTGAAATAAACATGGGAGTGCAGGTATCCCTCTGACATGATGATTTCCATTCCTCTGGGTATATTCCCAGCAGTGGAATAGCTGGGTCATATGGTAGATCCATCTGTAATTGTTTGAGGAACCTCCATACCATTTTCCATAAAGGCTGCACCATTTTGCAGCTCCACCAGCAGTGTAGGAGGGTTCTTCTTTCTCTGCATCCTCACCAGGATTTATCTTTTTTTTTTTTTTTTAGAATAGTTTTAGATTTACAGAGCATTTGCAAAGATAGGACACAGAATTCCCATATACCTCACATTTAATTATGGTGGTTTTTAAACTCGTGGACTTTTTATATTTAATACTTTTTAATCCGTTACTTTTTGATTTTTGAATTGCCCTGTCTTTGGCTGGTGGGAGCCCCCTTAAGTTGGCTTCCAAGTCCTTTGCGATTGGCATACTTATGACCCTAAAGAAAACAAATCCTTTTAGGATGGCACCTAGAAGCTAGCCAGCTGTTAAATCAAGGAGTGTGCCTGCATAGGGTTGGGTGGGGAGGAGAGTTGAGAGGAGGAAGGTAAAGATTCTAGAGTAGTGAGAAAAAAAACGAGCTGCTAATTCAATTTCTAGGGAAAAACGGCATTTTGTACAATATGCTCTGGAGCTTTGAACTTGCCAGCATGGTTCCCGCTGGGCTGGAGATTTGGTCTTTATTAACAGCCCGGGGCTGGCTTCCTCCCTCCAGAGCTGTGGGGAGCCAGGGCCTGCTGGGCTGCTCACTAGGCCAGGACAGCCAGGATCATTAAGCAGGCCCACTGCCATCTACTCCAGAGCTCATCAGCATTGGGCTTTGGGGGATGATTAGAGAAGGCTGCAGAGTGCCAGGATTCCTCTGCTCAGTTGGGAAGAGATGCTGCAGTCCCCTCTCATCCAGCACCCAGCGAAGGCAGAGGCCCTGAGCTTGCCCTCCCAGCACCGCTGTGCCTTGTGTGTGGCGTGGAGGCAGCTAGAGGAGGA
This sequence comes from Galeopterus variegatus, assembly GCF_000696425.1. Lineage (NCBI taxonomy): Eukaryota > Metazoa > Chordata > Mammalia > Dermoptera > Cynocephalidae > Galeopterus > Galeopterus variegatus. The sequence goes on from NW_007736049.1 coordinate 51,186, forward strand.
GGACGCTGCTGCAGAGGGGCGCCCGTCCACCGACATGCTTTGTGCTGCAAGTTTGCAGTTTGTTTCTCCTTTGAACCTCACAAGAACAGCTTTTACATATTCTGTATGGCCAAAGGTAGGTGCTGTGTGCATCAGAGGTGGGAATGAGTCCTTGTCCTCAAGGAGTTTGCTAAGAAAAGGGTAAGTAGCACTACTAAGCCATCTAGCAGTGGTTGTCGAGAGGACAAGAACAGCCAGGCTGCCATGAGGACTGGGTTGTGGGATAGAAGTACCTGCAGAATTCTCAGTAGGAGGTCACAGAGGGGATGCATCGTCACTGCTGTAACCAGCGTCACCTGCAGCAGGATTCTTTGTAGGCTGTGGTGTGCCCCATGCTGGGTTGGCTGGGCTGGGGAGGCTCCTGGCCCTTGGCATGCACACGTGGTTTCTGACCTCCACTAAGGACAACCAGGAACGATGCCAGTAGAGAGGCAAGGCAGGAAGAGCCATGGGTTAAAGAGAGGGGCTGGAGGCTCACATGGACAGTAAATGCAGCAGAGGATGACAGTTGATGCAGGCCTGCATGCCTCATTGACTTACATGTGACCATGGGCAGATCTCTATTCCCTCACCATCAGATGGAAACTGTCACCTTTTCTCTTCCGCATGCTGCAAAAATGCAATTAGAGTGTGCTGGCCTGGCTCAGGACAGCTGCTCAGCAATGCTGGTTGACACAAGTAGAGCTATCACTGCACACGCCCGAGAGTGCAGATCAAAGTCCCTGCAGCTCCCTTCAAGGAAAGCGTCTTGGGGTGGAACAGTCATGGCCACTGTGACAGTACATGCAGAGAGTCTGAACATGTGGCTCAAGTCCCTGCAAGGCCACAGGGCAAGAGGAAGAAGGTCTGCCCCAAAGCTAAGGTGAGACCCTCGACCCATGCTGTGTGCTCTGCAGCACGCGTGTCTGGCAGTGTGGGTGCTGTGCTTCCCCATAGTTCAGGGCACTTGCAGATTCCGCACCCCAACTGATGATGGCAAGGCCAAAAGGAAGGAAAATCTCTGGTTGGCCTTTCCTGGACAGCAGAAGCCCACCCAGCACCTGAGGCTGGTCCACCGATGATCCCATCTGTGAGGAGGGCCTGGGCAGGAGAAGAGATGAACCAAGGCTTTGTCTTTGGGGGCCTCCTGTCTCTGCTGAAGCAGGACACAGTCATGTGGGGGTGGCTGCAGCGTTGAGCAGAACATAGGCCCTGAGGAAACTGAGGCAGCTAAGCTTCCGGTACACATCTCACAGTACTGTTGTAGGACCAAATGAGTGATGGATAGGAAGGCACCTTAAAAATGCCAGGTGAACTCTCTTTCCAACATTTGAGATTCAACTGCAGGTGGCAGCCTGTGCACTCCTTTCTTTCCTCACCAGCCCTGAGGGTAAGTCATTCTCCAGTGACAGGAATGACCCTGTATCAGATATAGAAATTGGAATTTAATAGGTTGCATGCTATATTATAAACAAAGCCCCCCCAAATGTATTTCCTTCTCATCCTAATGGGGCCGAGGGGTGCGTGGAGGTCCAGGAGGGTCCTATCTGTTAGGAGGAGGCAGCGCACTGCAAGGACATGGGTGAGTCCATCCTTCTTCCAGGCCATGCCTGGCCAGAGCCATAGCTCATTTCAAACAGCTTTCTGGGTCGAGTGGAAGAGAATGGATGAGTCAGGTTTCCCATTCCAGGGTCAAAGTGTGTGCCTCTCTCCAAAGTGTCAGGAAGTCCCTCAAATGGATAGAGATAGCAGAGGTTTAATATAGTTGCTCCCAAAGAGTGGTAAGCGTCCAAGCATGGGTTTTATTTTGTCCAGTGGTGGTGATGGTGGTGAGGAGGGGCTGCTCTTCTTCTGGGTCTTTTTACTTCTAGAAGAGGATTTATTGTCACTTCCCTCCTTTAGGGAAAAGTCAAAGCGAAGAAAAAAAAAATAGATACATAGCAATGGAGAAAAAGAGAGATGAAAAGAGAAGGGCAAAAGCACAGAGCCAGGGAGAGGGGTAGATGAGAAGAAATGTAAGAAAACAGGAACAAATTCGGAGGAAGCTAGCCGAAAGGGGAAAAATCTGCTCCTGGTATCTGGCTGTTAAAAAGGCGAGCTTTCCCCATTCCCATCAGGGTGGTGCGGAAGGGCCACAGTGCCCACAGCCAGGAGGCCCATGGGGGGCTGGGCAGGGCTGGGGAGAGCTGCACAGAAGGGCAGAAGGTGAGGAGGGGAGAGAGCAAGGGGGCATAGGGTCAGCATATGCGCCCTCTGCCTCCAGTCCACTGTGGGGCCAGGGCAGGTGACTGAGGGTCTGGGAGCAAAGCCACCCCCTGGCCAGGGGCTAGGAGTAGAGTGGGACAGGAGAAAAGACACACCCTCTCTGGCACTGCCCCCAGAGTGGTGCTAGTCCTGGGTCCCAGGAAAGAGATGGGAGGAGTCCCAGTTCTGGTCTTCTGAAGTGACTTTCCCACCTACATGCACTGGGTCCTTAGAGGGGGTCAAGGCATATCTTCGCCCAGGATGAAACCACTCCCAAGGGTCACCTGTCATGCCTGTTCTCAGCCATAGTGGGTGGGTAGTGAATGCTTGCCTTCCTGTGGGACTGAGTCCTTGTGGCTGACAGGTTGTCTGGTCAAAGAAGAGGAAGCACAGGTGCCAGGTCCACCCAGCTCCCCATGAAGACCATTCCCCAGGGCACAGAGCATCTCCATGAAAGATCTCCAGCTCTCATGTTTCAGGAAATATTTTGTTATAAGGCAAGAGAAAATAATTCTCTTATGCACAAAAGCTTGCTGGCTCTCTAATTCCATGAAAATTGACATGCCCTGGTGTCAACATTTTCCTGGTCGCTTTTCCTGAAGCTGGTGCCCAGGAAGCCTGGGAGGTCTGCATCCTCCTGCCTGGGCTGGCCCTGCACCCTGAAGGACTGAGTGGCTGTTGGGAAAGGCTTCCTTCCTTTACATGTCCAGCTAGGGGCTCTGCCAGCTGGACTCAGAAACAACCAGGGCACACCCTTTTTTTGGCTCTATGAATGTCAGAATTTATGACAGTCAATTATCTGTTAACCCTTTTCTAAAGACTTCAGAGTTCACTTTGCTTCTTCCAAAAAACAAATTTCTTCTGAAGGCAGAGGAGGCATCAATGATTTAGGTGATCAGGCTGAATACAAGTGACTTTAATAGGAGAGGCTGCAAAGATCTCACTGTTGACAAAGTGTGTCTCTTCTTTAACCTAGACACTGGCTTGAGGTGCCTCACATTTTAATTTCTCAGTGCTCAAGATGTGTTTTCCCCCCTGGTATATCTGGTTTTCACTCCTAACACTTATGACATCAAATGTGGGTGGTTTTTTTTTTGCATCAACAACCAATTCTCCAGCTCTCTGGACACCAACTAACTACCCAGACCCAGCACATATGCCACAGGTTAAGGGCTCAGCCCCACAAGACTGCCCCCCGCCTCAGATGCCGACTGCAAGTCTGGGCCCCAACCCCCCTCCTCATGCTTGATAATTTGCCATAATGGCTCACAGAATGCAGAAAAGTGCTTTACTTACTATTACTGGTTAATTTTTAAAAATCTCATATGCAGTTTATTTATTTATTTTTATATTTTTCCCTCTTGTCTAGCTCAAATTTTGCATCCTTGGTCAACATCTCCCCATTCCTCCCTGCCAGCCTCTGGTAACCACTGTTCTGCACTCTGCTTCTATGAATTTGACTTTTTTAGATTAAGTGAGACCATGTAGTATTTGTCTTTCTGTGTGTGGCTTATTTCCCTTAATAAAATGCTCTCCAGGTACATCCTTGTTGTTGCAAATGACAGGATTTCCTTCTTTTTTAGGGCTCAGTAGTATTTCATTGTGTATATACCATATTTTTTTTATCTATTCACCCACTGATGGACACTTAGTTTGGTTGATTTTATATCTCGGCTACTGCAAATAATGCTGCAATAAACATGGGAGTGCAGATGTCTCTTTGACCTACTGATTTCATTTTCTTTGAATATATACCCAGTAGTGGGATTACTGGATCATATGGTAATTCTATTTTTAGATTTTTGAGTAAGCTCCGTATTTTTTTCCTTATGGCTATACTAATGTACATTCCTGCCAACAGTGTGCAAGTGCTCCCTTTTCGCTGCCTCCTCACCAACATCTATCTTTCTTTTGTCTTTTTGACAATAGCCATTTAACAGGTGTTAGGTGATATCTCATTGTGATTTTAATTCTCATTTTCTTTATGATTAGTGATGCTGAGCATCATTTCATATACCTGTTGGCCATTTGTATGTCTTCTTTTGAGAAATGTCTATTCAGGTCCTTTGCCCATTTTTAAATCAGGTTATTTGTTTTCTTGCTCTTGAGCTGTCTAGTTCCTTATATGTTTTGGATATCAATTCCTTAAAAGATGTATGTTTTGCAAATGTTTTATCTTATTCTGTAGGTTGTCTCTTCACTCGGTGATTGTTTCCTTTGTTGTGCAGAATATTATATGTTTATTACAAAGAATACAAGGAAGAGCCAAATGGAAGAGTTGCACAGGACAAAGTATGAGAGGAGTGACCCAGAGCCTCCGTGTCCTCTCCAGTGTGCCACTTTCCCAGCTCCTCCACGTGCTCACCAACCCGTAAGCTCTCCAAACTCTGTTACTGAGGATTTTTATGGAGACTACATTACATGGGCATGATTGATTAAATCATTAGCTCCAGGTCCTCTCTCTTCCCTGGAGGTAAGGGATGGGCTTAAAGTTCTGACCCTCTAATCACATGGTTGGTTCCTCTGGCAACCAGCCCCCATCCTCCAGGAGTCTCATCATTAGCATAAACTCAGGTATGGTTAAAAGGAGCTTGTTATGAATAACAAAATATGCTCCTCTCACCCCTATCACTCAGGAAATTCCAAGGATTTTAGAAGCTCTGTGTCAGAAACCACACGGGAGATGAAGACCAAATATATATTTCTTATTATATCATAATGCCACACTGTGGTATATCTGTGTCTGTGTGTTTGTGTGTGTGTGTAAGGGTATGCAAGTGGCAGAGACAGCTAAATCCTTGCTCACCAAATTCCAGGGGACCACACTTCCCACCTCTGTAGATGTTAGGTGTGACCAGGTGATTGGGTTCTAACCAATGGAAGTGATGTGTGTTACCTCTGGATTTAGCATCCAAGACCTTGTACAGTGCCTCTCCATGCCCTTTCCCCTTTCTTGTGGGTGGAATGTGATGACCCTGAAGGTGCCTGCATTAGGTTGGTTTCCCTGGAAACAGACTCGGAGATGGACATCTGCACATGGGTGGTTTCTTGGCCAGTGTGCTCAGGAACAATGCAAGTGGAGGAGAGGAAGGCTGGACAGAGGGGGAAGCTGAATTGAATTCAGCCCCTTCAGAGGCCTCAGCCGATCCCATGGGATGCTCTGAAGCTGCAGTGGCCTTCAGAGATGCCCCAAATTGGAGAAAGGGGGTGGGCCTTTGTCTCCCTGATTGACCAGTCATTGGATGTGGGCTTTCTTCGGGAAAGAGCAATACTTTGCCGGAGGCAGCACCCTTCTGCAATATCTCAAAAGAATCTCAGTTGGGAGCCCCCCCCCAGGAGAAAACACCCCTAGTGCCTGAGCGCAGTTTGGGGAGCGTACCTCGGCACCCACTGCAGTGACACTGGAAGCCTGAATTGAAGGTGATGAAACTCTGTTCATCAGGGTCCCTGAATGACTGTGTCCCCTTAACTCTCACGGGAGGTGAGATAAAGGAGGGAGGTGTGAGGAAGGCACGTGCCACTCTGTGATTTCGCTGACATTTTCTTTCTAACTCTCTAAATATCAGTGAAAACATAAGTCTGTTATAAAGAAAAATAATTGCAACGGATATCCTGGGAGACTAGCCAAGGAGAAGGCTGCTGAAAGCAAACCTGCTAGAGTCTGGAGCTTGACAATGGTGGCTTCCCCAAGTGGCCAGGTTTGGTAACTCCCACGCAGATACCTCCCTTTACCTCCTGTTGTTCACAAGTTAGATATTAGCCTGGGCTTGGCACACTTAGCTCCCGGGTGTCTTCTGAGGTTAGCCTCCATATTTTAAAATAATATTCTTAACCCATCATCTCTCTATTTAATTTTATCTAGTATCTATTTATTTCCTACTGCAGAAGATGAGCTTTTAGTATCCAAACATTAAGCCCTGCCTCTACCTCTTGTCTACCACCATCTCAAGAAAGTTAAATCTGAATTTTTGTTAAATCAACACTCAGTGCTTATACTACCATGATTTTGTAAATACTGTTCACAGCTGAAGGGACTTGTATTCTACGATTATATTTTATTACTTGTGTGATGTCTAACTTTTCTAGGAGTTGATTATATTTTATTTCTTGTGCAATGTCTAACTTTACTAGTTGATGATTGACTTTTTTAAAAAAAATTGATTAGTTTTCTATGTCCCTTTGACTAATTCTTCCCATGTCTGTGAGCAATCTGAAAGTCTCTCTCAACCTGGTCTGGCAATTAGGTACTCTGTCAGTTCTTGGCAACTCCCTCTTGGAGCCTTCCCCCCTCAAACTTCCATCTGGACACGTTGCTTCAGGACACACACAGCTGTTGCTCAGGGACTTCCCTTCACTATTCTCCTCTTAAACTTTCAAAGACCTAAGAAATTGTTTGAGACATGAAAAAAATGATTGGCTCCAAAAATAAAATTGCATTTATAAATGAACATTTAACTAAATTGTATAATACCATGTCAACTAGTCAACTGCATCTCAATGCAATTCAACTCAACTCAACTCACCATTGCTCTAAGCAGCTCTCTGACTTTGATCCAACCTGCTGGATTCCGAGACATCCCAGGATATATCCACAATGCAGTTCTTTCAAATGGGTGGAGCTTCTCTGGCAAACAGAAAGATCTGGATACATCTGACACCTATCCAAGCCTATCCTTACGGAGAAGGTTAATCTCAAAGAGAAAGTTAACCTGATGGGAAGCCTAGGCTTTTTGGAATTACCTTTTTGCTATTTCCATATCTGACTCTGCTTCATTTTGTCACCTGCCACTGCTAACAACCTTCCTCTTCTGGTGTGACATGCCATGCATTTTCTGTGATTTGGGTTCATTTCCTAGCTCCACCTATTATCTCTCCTCCTTGAACAAGGAATTCTACTAATGATCTTGTGCGGGTATCAGCTTTATTGACCAAAGTGGCTGTCAGCCCTTCCTTTCTGTGTTTAGCTCTTCCTCCAGTCCGAGGGAGACCAGATCCAGAAAGCAATCTTTCCAGTTTTCATTCCAATGAAAGTATTGTCACATGGTATTCTGGACGTCTTCCCTTTGCCTGCCAGTTACATTCTCCACCCTTCTCTACCACGCTTTTTGTCTCAGGAAGCTGATATGTATGGACTGTCCCACCCAGTCCCTCTTGCCCTCTGCTTCCAGTTATATTTGGCCAATGGGGGCTCTGCAGGAGGCCTTCAGGTCATATCAGGTTGAGATTAGGGGAGCTCCTGTCCAGGGTGATCTTTCATACAACTCTGTGGCTCTGGAAGCTGCTTTTTCTCCTTGCTGGATATTATATAGCTGTTTCTAATATGAAAAAGTCTTAAGCCTTGGTCTTTCTGTGGAAGATTACATAGCTGCTCAAACTTAGAAAGGTAAGAAATGTCACATTCTTCCTGTAACTTAACTTTTATTTCGAATCTCCATTTTACTGACAGTGCATATGTGTATTTTCAGTCAGATTGGTCTTCCTCCATTTTCCTTGGGTTTGTACTGACTTTCTTGTGTTATAAGTTTGGGAGTTCAAAAGTCTCAGTGTCATTCAACCATAATAGCTCATATTAAGCTGTCTTTGATACCATTTGGTCATTCCACTCAGGCCTCTCCTGAGTCATCCCTTGTTGTGGTTTCTAGGATCTTTTCAGGCCTGCTCTTCTACCCTACACATAACACACGACTGGTTTTTCTTGAGACCTTGACCTTATCCTGGGGCTCTGACTAGGAAATGGGACAAATTGTCCCCTTGGCTACTGATTATCTAAAGCCTAGCAGAGGGCTCCCTTATTTTCCATCCAGGATGAAGCAAGCTTCCTTTCTTAGAGACTTCCAAAATATCAGCTTGAAAATCGTCTCCCTATATACTAGGAAATTCTTCCCAGTTTGAGGGGTAGGGATTATAAAACCCTACTTCATCTCCTCCTGGATGCTTCTAAATGTATTATATATACTTTGCACCCTCTCTCTTCCCTTTATAACCTGTAGACTTTGAAAACTCGAAATCCAGAAAAGAGCTGAATGACCCAGGAGTTAGGAGGACCCAGAGGCAGATTGGAGGGAAATATGTGTTACTCTAAAAAATTCCATCCTGCTCCCACCCTACACCCTATTGTGCCTTCTAGGATAACGTGAAGGAGAAGGGCTGAAAAATGGTAAGCAATGATTGGTTGAACACTCCACAGTCTAGAAGAGAAGAAATTGACAGTAGGGATGCTGGGAAAAGAGGCTGAGAAAGTGCTCTCTGCAAGATGGGAGACTTGATGCTCAGCTATACTGGGGATCTACAAGAGCCCTCACCCAAGAAACATCCATCAGGAATAAAGCTCCAGGTCAGGACTGGATAAGACAGAGATCTGATCAGAGATACCAGGGACATCTAGAGGCAGAAAGTGTCATCCGCACCTAAAATTATGAGAAAACAGGCCTTTCACTGAGTTTGAGGATTGAGTCCAGGGCCATGGAAAGGAGTAATATGTCAACACTAACTTTTATGGAGGAGGGCTGGCCAGTTAGCTCAGTTGGTTAACCTTGTAACACCAAGGTCAAGGGTTTGGATCTTTGTAGTGTCCAGCTGGCAAAAAACAAAACAAAACTTTTATGAAGGATTATGAGATGCTAAGTACTAAGTGTTGCTCATTTTGCCTTCACAATAGCCTAATGAGATACTATGGAAAATTATTCTCACTTTTTTGAATAGAAAACAGAATGAAGAGCTTGGTGTCCTAATCAAGGTCACAGAGCTAGCATGTGAAAGAGCAACATTTAGCTGTAGTTCTGTCTGCTCCTAAACCTTGGTATTAACTACCTTGCCTTTGTGTTACCTGCTGACTCTTGCAGCAGAGGAATGGGGTGGTTGAATCAGCGACAGCTGAAAGAGTGAGGTAATAACAATACTGATAATAAAATGTGATAATAAAAAGTGTTAAAGGCTGACATTATTGAATAGCTTCTATGTGCCCAGAACTCCTGGACCCTTCTACACATCTTTACTTTCCTTTAAATTTTCAGAAGCAAAGACTGAGTCACAAAGCAAAAAGATTATTCAATTACCTCTGCACCTATTGTCCAGTGTTTGAATTCAGTTAAGGTACTTGTTCTTTAGATGCTTGATCTTGGTTGTACTAACACACTATTTAAGAATTACTATAGTTACCCCTCAGAAAAATTCTGTTGACTTGGACATTTATAAAATGTTGGAATAGGCATCTCCATGATCTTGTCTCCCCACAGAAACATTGAAAAACAAGCAAAAACTGTTAGAACCAACTTTGTCAGAACTCTGGAGAAACAGTTAAAGATACACAGCAATGAAGTAAATGTTGAATTAATAAAAAGGCAGCTTGAAAATGCTTCTGGCATTCAAGAAAATATCTGTCAAAACACTGGTTAAGGAACAGAGATTTCAGTAACCACACATAATAAGGATTGTAGTCTTTGCAAAAAATTGTTTGGAATAGCCACTAAATGAACAGATGACTATGGCCTTAAACAATCAAGGAAAAATAGCAATGCTGAGAACAGGAGAGACTCTCATTTTCAGAGTTACCATATTTATAATATTCAAATGTTCAGGTTTTCAACAATATCCAAAAAAAAAAAAAGGTGTACAAAGATAATAAAAAGTATGACTTATTCGAAGGAGTAAAATAAACAGATAAACTATCCTTGAGGAAGACCAGACATTGGACTTACTAGACAGAAACTTTAAACAACTCTCTTAAATAGGCTCAAAGAACAAAAGAAAAACTCAAAGAATTAGAGAAAACCAGAAAGGAAGTGTTAAAAAAATGAGGAAATTGATAAAGAGATAGTTATTTAAAAGAACCAAACAGAAATTCTGGAAGCAAAAAGTATAGTAACAAATAAAAAATAAACTAAGACTGTTAAACAGTAGATTTCAGCAGGCATAGGAATGTATCAATGAACTTGAAGATAGGACAGTTGAAACTCTCAAGTCTGCGGAGAAAGAAGAATGAAGAAAAGTGAGCAGAGACTAAGATATATGTGGGACACCTTCAGGCAGACTAATATACATATTACGGAAGTTCCAGATGAGAGAGAGAGAGAGAGAGAGAATATTTGAAGAAATAATGGCTGAAAACTTCCCAAGATGATGAAGGATATGTATCTATATATCTAAAAACTCAACAAACTTCAAATAGGATAAATTCAAAAAGACCCACATCAAGACACATTATAATTGAACTGTTGCAAGTCAAAGACAAAGAGATTATCTTGAAAGCAGTGAGAGAGAAGTGACTCATTATATGCAGGGGATCCTCAATAAGATTAGTAGCTGATTTTTCATCAGAAATCATGAAAGTCAAAGGGAGTGAGGTGATATATTTAAAGTGATGAAAGAAAAAAAGGACAAAACTATCAATTGAGAATTCTATATCCAGAAAGACAAAAGGAAGTTGACATTTCTAGATAAACAAAAGCTGGGGTAGTGTGTTTCCACTATATCTGACCTACAAGAAAAGCCAAAGGGAGTCCTTTGGGTTGAAATTAAAGGACACTAGACAGTTACAAAAATCTGTATTAAGGAATAAAGATCTTCAGTAAAGGTAAAAACACAGGCAAATAAAAAAGCCAGTATTTTGGTTTGTAAATCCATTTTTCAGTTTCTACATGATTCAAAAGTCAAATGCACAAAAATAATTATAAATCTATGTTATTGGACACACAGTGTACAAAGATGTAATTTTTAACAATAACAACATGGAGGTATGGAGCTATATAGGAGGAAATTTTCTGTACACTATTAAAGTTAATTGATATGAATTTAACTAGATTGTTATAAATTTAAGTTGTTAAATGTAATCCCAGTGGAAACCACAAGAAAAAATTCTAGAAAAGATACACAAAAGAAATGAGAAAGGATTCAAACTAGTTTAGAACAAAGAATCAGCTAAACACAAAAGAAGGCAGAAATGGAGAAAAATAAGGGACAAAAAAGGCATAAGATATACAATAAAAAAAAGAAAATGGCAGAAGTAAATTCCTCTTTATCAGTAATTACTTTAATTGTAAATATATTTAAAATATCCAATCAAAAGACACAGATTCGCAGAATGAATTTAACAACATGATCCAGCTATATACTTTCTACAAGAGATTCACTTTAGTTCTAAACACACAAATTGGTTCAAAGTAAAAAGATGGAAATAGATATTTCATGAAAATAGTAACCAGAAGAGAGCTGGGATGGCTATATTAATATTAGACAAATACAGTCTCCAGGAAGGACCACATATAAAGCCAAAAAATGTCTCAAAAAATTAAAATAAAATTGAAATTATACAAGGTGTCTGCTTAGACCACAATGGCATAAAGATAGAAATCAGTAAGAGAAGGAAAATGAAAGAAATAACAGATATGGGGAAATTAAACAACATACTCTTAAACAACCATTGAGTCAAAAAATAAATCAGAAAGGAAATTAGAAAATACTTAGAGATGAATGAAAAGGAAATCATAACATACAAAAACGTATGGAATGTATATTTAAAATATCCAATCAAAAGACACAGATTCGCAGAATGAATTTAACAACATGATCCAGCTATATACTTTCTACAAGAGATTCACTTTAGTTCTAAACACACAAATTGGTTCAAAGTAAAAAGATGGAAATAGATATTTCATGAAAATAGTAACCAGAAGAGAGCTGGGATGGCTATATCAATATTAGACAAATACATTATCCAGAAAGGACCACATATAAGGCCAAAAAATGTCTCAAAAAATTAAAATAAAATTGAAATTATACAAGGTGTCTGCTTAGACCACAATGGCATAAAGATAGAAATCAGTAAGAGAAGGAAAATGAAAAAATAACAGATATGTGGAAATTAAACCTCATATTCTTGAACAACCATAGAGTCAAAAATAAATCAGAAAGGAAATTAGAAAATACATAGAGAGGAATGAAAAGGAAACCATAACATACAAAAACGTATGAAATGCAGCAAAAACAGTGCTCAGAGGGAAACTTAGGACTATAGAAAAATAGAAAGTTCTCAAATTAATAACTTTACATCTCAAAGAACTAGAAACAGAAGAATAAACTAAAACTAAAGCTAGCTGAAGGAAAAAAAACAACAAAGATTCAAGCAGAAATAAATAAAATAGGGAATAGAAAAACAATAGAGAGAATGAATAAAATCAAAAGTTGGCTCTTTAGAAAGATCAATAAAATTAACAGGCCTTTGCTAGATTGTTTGAGAGAGAGAGAGAGAGAGAGAACATAAATAATTAAAATCAGAAATAAAAGTGGTGACATTACTACTGACCTTAATAAAAAAGAAATAAAAGTTATAAGACAGTATTATGAACAGTTGTATGCAAAAAAGTAGATGACCTATTTGAAATGAAAAATTTCCTAGAAACACACTAAATTACTAAAATTAACTAAAAAACATAGAAACTATGAAAAGACCTATAACAAGGGATTAAATAGGTAATAAAAAACCTCCCAACAAAGAAATTCTAGAATCTGTTGGCTTTACTTGTGAGTTCTATCAAACATTCAAAGAAGAATTAACACCAGTGCTTTTCAAATGCTTCCAAGAAATAGAAAAGGAGGTAACACTTCCTAACTCATTCTCTGAGAACAGCATTACCCTGATACCAAAGTCAGATAAAGACATCACAAGAAAGTTACAGACAAATACACTTCATCAGTATACATGAAAAAACATCCATGAACTTCTAGCAAATAAACCCAATAGTGTACTAAAAGGATTATACATCATGAACTAGTGGGATTTATCCCAGGAATGCAAGAGTGGTTCAACATAAGAAAAACAACCAGTGTAACACATAACTTTGATGGTACAAAGGAAAAATAAAAACATGATCATCTCAATTGATATAGAAAAGGCATTTGATAAAATCCAACATTATTTCATTATAAAAACACTCAGAAAACTAGGAAAAGAAGGGAATTCCTTCAACATGGTAAATGGAATTTATGAAAAACCCACAGCTAACATCATACTAAATGGTGAAAGACTAAAAGCTTTCCCCATAAGATCAGGAATAACACAATGATGCCCACTTGCACCACTGCTGTTCAACATTGTACTGGAAATTCTAGCCAGAGGTTTAGAAAAGAACAGTAAATAAAAGACATCTAAATTGGAAAGGAAGAAGTAAAACTACCTCTATTCACAGATGACATGAACTTATATATGGAAAACCCCAAAGAATCCATAATAAAGCTCTCAGATCTAATGACTGAATTCAGCAAAGTTTCAGGTACATGATCAACACACACAAAAATCAGTGTATTTCTGTATGCCCGCAATGAACAATTTAAATGGAAATTAAAAAAGCAGTTTCACATAAAATAGCATGTAAAAGAACAGAATACCTGTATCTAGGAATAAATTTAACCGAACAAGATTAATACACTAAAAACTACAAAACATTGGTGAACAAAATTAAAGAAGATATAAATAAGTGGAAAGTCATACCATGTTCATTGATAGGAAGACTTAATATTGTTAAAATGCCAATATTATCAAAAGCAATCTACGGATTCAATGCAATCCCTGTCAACATTCTAATAGCCTTTTTGTTGCTATTGTTACAGAAATCGAAAAGCCAGTCTTCAAATTCATGTAGAATTGCCTGGGGTTCTAAACAGCCAAAACAAACTTGAAAAAGAAGAGTGAAGTTAAGTCTCATGCTTCCTAATCTCAAAACTTATTATAAAGCTATTCAAAACAACATGATACTTGCATAAGGATAGACATATAGACTAGTGGAGTAGAATTGGGAGTTCATGAATAAACTCATACATATATGGACTATTGAGTTTTGAAAAGAGTGACGTCTATTCGGTGGGAAAAGAATACTCCCTTCAATAAATAGTGTTGGGATAACTTGATTTCAACAGGCAAAACAATAAAGTTGGACTCCTACCTCAAACCATATACAAAAAATTTACTAAAAATAGATTAATGACCTAAATTTAAGGGCTAAAGCCCTTAAAAGAAAACATAGGGATAAATCTTCGTGACCTTGTAATTGGCAAGGAATTCTTAGATGTGACACCAGAAGTATGAGCATCAAAAGATAAAGCAGATAAATTAGGCCTTACCAAGATTAGGAACATATGTGCATCAAAGGACGTTATAAGAATGTGAAATGACAAACTACAGAATGGAAGAAAATATTTGAAAATCACATATCTGATAAGGGTTGTTAAAAAAATTATTAATGGCATTTATTAAATATAGTAAGGCAGACTTTAAGATAGAATTCTTTCTCAAACTGAATTCTACAGGGACAGAAAGGGAAGCCCAAGGTTGGGCCTAGTCAGGAAGGACTCAGGAGGTTGGCCAAAGCTTTGGTCAAAGGAGAAAGTCTTTGTAAGGGTTTACCATCTAGAATTTACAAAGAACTCTTACAACTCAACAAGAAAACAAGTAATCCTAGCAGTTTGGAAAAATAATTGGGAAAAAGGGGTAAAGGACTTGGATAGACATTTCTACAAAGAAGATATACAAATGGCCAATAAGCACATGAAAAAATGCTCAACATTATTAGTCATTAGAGAAATTAAAATCAGAACCACAATGAGGTACCACTTCACAATCACTAGCATGACTACGATTTAAAAAAAAAAACAAGGAAAATTACAAGTGTTGGGCAAATATGAGAAAAAATTGGAACCCTTGTTCATTGCCAGTGGGAATATAAGATGATACAGGCTTTGTGAAAAATAGTTCAGTGGTTCCTCAAAACGCTAAATATAGAATTGCCCTATGACTAGCAATTCTTCTCCTAGGTATGTACCCCAAAGAATTGAAAACAGGGAACAGGTACTGTATGCCAATGTTCATTGCAGCATCATTCACAATAGCCACAAGGTGGAAACAATCCACATGTCCANCAACAGATGAATAGATAAGCTGAATGTGTTGTATACATACTCATATAATAGAATATCATTCAGCCACAAAAAGGAATGAAGTTCTGATACATGCAATGACATGGATAAACCTTGAAAACATACTAAGTGAAATAAGCTGGATACAAAAGGACAAATATTGCATAATTCCACTTATGTGAAATATCTTGATTAATAAAGGTTACCAGAGGCTTGGGGTAGGGGACAATGGGGAGTTGTTGCTTAATGGTTACAGAGTTTCTATTGGGGTGATGAAAAAGTTTTGGAAATAAACAGTGGTGATGTTTGTACAACATTGTGAATGTAATTAATGCCACTGAATTGTGCACTTCAAAATGGTTAAAATGTCAAATTTTGTGCTAAGTATGTTTACTACGATTAAAAAATTTTAAAAACTTAAACAAAAGTTCTGTCGTGAATGCTGTCAGCTGCTGCCCCAGCATATACTGGATCATTCCTTCTTCACAGTGCATGCCCGGTCTGGTTCAGGATCCTCACCCTCCCAGGTGTATCTGCGTGACCAGCATTCAGGGTTGGACCTGGGTCAGAGTGGTCTGATCACGATGGTCCCATGCTCTTGCCTGTGACTGACCTAGGAAGCCAGGTCTAAGCCAATCAGTGCATAGGATTTCTTGTGACATATTATTGGTCCAGAAGTGGTCACAGAACTTAAATAGCCCAATCAGACTGAAGGGAGGAATATTCATTGCCTTGTTAAAGGTTTATTTTCTCTCTCCTTTCCTCCCGATGTAGGTTAGAGGGGGTATATTTCCTAACTAAATGTTCCCTAATGGATACACCTGTGAGGGTGGGTGGGAGTAGTCACTTTTCCTTTGAAAAGTGAATAATTTCTTCCCTTCTATTTCTTCATTTCTCATTATGAATATTCTAAAAGCAATCCAGGCATTCATGTTTTCGATTTGTGACATAGATTCCACTGTATGCTCCACTCTGCCCAAGCCAGTGGAGCCTTAATTGAGGCTCCTATTAGGGACCCC
>NW_007736049.1:67716-69491 GCF_000696425.1 Galeopterus variegatus
CTGTATGCTCCACTCTGCCCAAGCCAGTGGAGCCTTAATTGAGGCTCCTATTAGGGACCCCGCCCTCTAGCCCTCACTGGGACTTCTTATTTATCTGCTGCTGCCAAAGGAGCACCCTCCTACCTAGAGCTGGGGTTTTCCCCAGCATGGGTGTAAGCCAGAGTCCCTGAAATATGTCACAGGTGCCTTCTGACTTTGGGGAAATCGCATGCTCATTTGTTACGACATTGCAGAATAAAATGAAGAGAAAGCAAACAGGGTTACCTGCTCTATTGTTCTAGCAACCTCATATCCTAAGTGTCACAATATATGCCTCTGTTGCACTCCCTGCTGTGTGATTGATTCTAAGTGACTAGCCCCCAGTGGGTCCCCTCCTTCAGGAGACAGGCCGGCAGGAGGTCTGTCTGGGTGTGCTTATCAAGGTATTTGTTTGTTTCTTTGTGTTCTGTCTTCTCGGTTGGGAACAGACAAGGGGGGTCACGTCTCCTCGGTCTGCCTCAGAGCCTCTCGCTCCATTGATGTTAGGAGTGAACAGGAACTGCCACTCACAGCTCTCGCTGATATCCAGAGGCTTCCCCGAGGAAAAGATGTGTTATTCAGTGAGTAATGTGGGGACGACTGGGTAGTCATGCAGGAGAAAATAGAGCTAGAACCACAATCTCACCTTACCTCAAAATAAGTTCCAAATGGTAAACATTTGGAAAAAAATAAGTAATATATTATATAATATTATATATCTAATATTATATATATATAAACAGAAAAAAAATGAAACCATGAAATTATAAAAAACTATGCTAATAAACTTGAACGCTTGGGCACAAGGGACACTTTTTTTGGGGGGGAAATTGTAAAATGGTATAATTGAAGGAAGAAGAAATAAAAAACTCTAACATTTCAACAGACACTAAATGAATAGAAAGAATAGTCAAATCTTCCTCTCCCACCAAAAATAAATACCCAAATCCAGATAATTTGTGAGTTTTACTAAACTACCAACAAAGATATGTTTCTTATCTTATTTCAGTAATTCCAGAAAGTAGAAAAGAATATCACATTGCCCAGCTCATAGTTCAACCACAATTCCAAAGTCGTTTAAGAACAAAATAGGAAAACCGTAGGCTCTTTCACCTTTTAGAATGGACATAAAAATTGTAAACAAATCCAACTAGCATTAACAAGTTCTTTCAAC
Source organism: Galeopterus variegatus (assembly GCF_000696425.1). Classification (NCBI taxonomy): domain Eukaryota; kingdom Metazoa; phylum Chordata; class Mammalia; order Dermoptera; family Cynocephalidae; genus Galeopterus; species Galeopterus variegatus. The sequence goes on from NW_007736049.1 coordinate 68,909, forward strand.
ATACTCAAAGAAGGTTTATCTCAAGAATGTAAGGATGGTCCAACATTAAGAAGATAAATCTCTCAATGAAATATATGCAGTAAAATTGATAAAGTTCAACACTTTATTATTTTCTAATTTAAAAAAAGTATTGATAAATAGTATACTTATAGAAAAGTATGCAAATTATGAGTATACAGCTCAATTAATTTTCATAAATTGCAAACATCTATGCAAGCAGCTCCCACAACCCTAAATGTCACCCTTGCATCATTTCCAGTCACTAACTGTCACCATGACAAGGACAACTACCATCCTGACTTCAATTCAGCAAAGCAAAGTTATATTATTCAATAAATGATATTGGGACAACTGAGTAGCCATGTGAAAAAAAAATAGTTGGAATCATAGATTAGTTGTATGCACTTTTATAAATGTGGTCATACTCTATGTCCCCCTCTGTGTGTGGCTTCTTCTTCTCAGTACTAGATTCATCAGTCATCCATATCGTGGAAGCTGTTGTAGTTTGCTTATTCTTATTGCAGTGTAGTGTATTGTCATGTGAACATAAGGCATTTTATTCACTGATTCAGATAATTTTTTA
>NW_007736050.1:0-26754 GCF_000696425.1 Galeopterus variegatus
ACAAAGTTAGGAGTGCACAGTTATTGGGGAGGAAAGCCTGTGGAAAAAAAGGGAAGGACACGAAATTGGGCAGGGGGAGCTGTCAGGCTGCCAAGCAGACCTGACAAAATCTCCCCCAGCATAGTGGGGAGTTCTGGAGTAAAGATCAGAGGAGTCTGATACTAGAGGGAATTGGTCAGGCCAGTGTTCCACCCCCTAGCTCAGTCATTAGGAAAGAGAATGACTTTGGCTTGAATACTTAGCTGGAGGCTGTCAGCTAACTAACCACTGTCCTTGAAGCAGAGCAATGAGTCCATTCTTGAAGGGAGATTTGAACTGCACCTTCCAGTGTTGGCCATATATTTTTCTTTTTAAAAAAAAAACAAATTTGTAGCCATGGTATAATGTACTCATGTACTGCTTGCTGTTTATTTTCCACTTACCTACATCCTACTTTTATTTTCATATTATTTTAATATTAATGAAGTTATTGGTACATTAAATTTATGTTAATATTAAATTCTGTACAATATGCATATTTATTTCAAATGAATATAAAGGGATACAACGAAAACTAAGTCCTCAGGCCAGACTCCAGTTGCCCCAGACTCGCTTTCCAGAGGAACCACAATCACCAGCTTCTGTCTGTCCTTTCAGAGGCAGCCTATAGATTAAATTAATTAATACACATGAAGTGTTTAGAACACTGCTGAACTTGAGGCAGATGCCATACAAGTGTTTACCATTAGTAACAATAACAGTAATAGATACTGGCCAGCCATCAAAAAAGAAAAAAGAAAAAAACAAACAAACAGTACTAGAGGTGAAGGTTTTACTGGTCATAGTGGTGGTAGCAGTAGCATTAGCATTAGCAGCAGCAGCAGCAGCAGCAGCAGCAGCAGCAGTAGTAGTAGTAGTTGGTAGTAGTAGTNAGCTGGTTAGCTCAGTTGGTTGGAACATGGTGTTGATAATACAAAGGTCCAGGGTTCGATCTCTGTGTCAGCTGCCAAAAAAAAGAGGCTAAAATGAAAATTCAAGCAGTAGCAATACAAACATGTTAATTAGCAATATAGAGGCTAAAATCAAAAGAATAAACTGAGTGTATTAAAAGTGTTGTCCTCTGGGGAAAGAAAAATGGAGTAAAAAGATGAGGGACTTCTGTTTATCTGAGGAAGTCTTTTGAAATCACTTGCTTCTTTAAACTATGTATATGCAGTAAAACTATATGCATGCATCATTCAAACTATATAGATGCATGGTTAAAATAAAAATTATAAAAGAAAAAGATGAAGTTACAATTTTAAGGGAAGGGAGAAATACCCTGCATTTTCTTCAAGTCCTTGTCCTCATGGGTGTATGTGCCAGTTCTGTTCTTTGGGAAGCAGGAAATGAGACAAAGTTAGGAGTGCACAGTTATTGGGGAGGAAAGCCTGTGGAAAAAAAGGGAAGGACACAAAATTGGGCAGGGGGAGCTGTCAGGCTGCCAAGCAGACCTGACAAAATCTCCCCCAGCATAGTGGGGAGCTCTGGAGCAAAGATCAGAGGAGTCTGATACTAGAGGGAATTGGTCAGGCCAGTGTTCCACCCCCTAGCTCAGTCATTAGGAAAGAGAATGACTTTGGCTTGAATACTTAGCTGGAGGTTGTCAGCTAACTAACCACTGTCCTTGAAGCAGAGCAATGAGTCCATTCTTGAAGGGAGATTTGAACTGCACCTTCCAGTTTTGGCCATATATTTTTCTTTAAAAAAAAAACAAATTTGTAGCCATGGTATAATGTACTCATGTACTGCTTGCTGTTTATTTTCCACTTACCTACATTCTACTTTTATTTTCATATTCTTTTAATATTAATGAAGTTATTGGTACATTAAATTTATGTTAATATTAAATTCTGTACAATATGCATATTTATTTCAAATGAATATAAAGGGATACAATGAAAACTAAGTCCCCAGGCCAGACTCCAGTTGCCCCAGACTCCCTTTCCAGAGGAACCACAATCACCAGCTTCTTGTCTGTCCTTTCAGAGACAGCCTATAGTTTAAATTAATTAATACACATGAAGTGTTTAGAACACTGCCGAACTTGAGGCAGATGACATACAAGTGTTTACCATTAGTAACAATAACAGTAATAGATACTGGCCAGCCATCAAAAAAGAAAAAAGAAAAAAAAAAAAAACAGTACTAGAGGTGAAGGTTTTAGTGGTCATAGTGGTGGTAGCAGTAGCATTAGCAGAAGCAGCAGCAGCAGCAGCAGCAGCAGCAGCAGCAGTAGTAGTAGTAGTTGGTAGTAGTAGTTAGTAGTAGTAGTTAGTAGTAGTATTTAGTAGCATGTATCTACCTCAATCTTTTTTAATAGTTGCATGGTATTAAAAAAGTGTAATATAGTTTTTTAAACATTCCCCTATGCAAGAGATAATGAATAACAAAAGTTATTACACTTACATAGTCTCCTAAACTGATATAAATAAATAAATACAGAAATTAGATGTTGAAAACAAAATTATTTATAAAACTCTGTGTGCCCTGAATTAGAATATTAAAGTGAGAACTGGGAAGACTTGTGCTAATTTAAAGTTGAGTGTGGAGGAGAGGTAGGAATCATATAACTTTTCAACCTCATCTAGTTAAGTGCAAGTACTAGAAACTTACACCTAACACATCAACGGCCACATGCAAATGTGTTTGTTGGCAGAGATTTTAGAGGTAGAGCCATTAACAAGAGATTTTTAATTAAGTCAGTTCCATTAAAGGGGTAACTAGTTGAAGTCTCAAAAGACGAGGTGGTGCCAGTAGCCTCAATATTACCTTTGTATAGTACACACTAAATTGCGGAGGTATCTTAATTTCAATAACTCATCTCACACACAGATAGTCCCACTTTATGGTAACATAGTGTTTAAGAGAAATAACTCTGGGCCCACAGTGCCTGAGAGTTTGAATTGTGGGTCCACTCTTTTTAGTTGGGTGATTAGGGTAAATTACTTAACTTTTCTGAGCTTCAGCTTCCTTATCAGTAAAATCAGGGTAAAAAACAATACCAATCTCAAAGTTGTCATGAATATCAAATGAATTAATGTATATGAAGGATATATGAGTATTTGCTGCTATTAGCAATGGTGTATCTTATTTTCAGAATTAATCCAGTTCTTGTCACTGAACACTTTAAACCTCAGTCATGCATATTTTTCTTTTCTTTTCTTTCCTTTTTTTTTTTAAATTTTAATTTTTTTTTTGGTGGCTGGCATGGGGAAATGCTCAGCTATGATTAAAATAATTTTATTTTTCCCTATACTTTCCAGCTGCCATAAACAAACAAACAAACAAATAAAGGTAAAATGATATAATTTCATTTAAAAGGAAACCACATCCAGATATTGAGTCTCAAGTGATTTGCAGTCTCAAGCCACAAAACTGTATCTAAAGCCCAAAGTCATACCATCAACAGGAAAGTTTTAGCTTTGGCATATTTGACAACAGGACCATTTGAATGTAGCCCTAAGAAAGGTTTTGGTAGTAGACCTGATTTAAGAAACACTCAAAGCAGTACACAGCATTTCCCAGAAGAAATCAGGCCACTAGTACTTTACAAATGATTAATAATGTTAATGAGCATTCTTGGAAGCATAGCTTAATTGACTATACAGTCCTAGGGGACTGAGAAAGCACAGTGTGAGAATGGAATCCTGGCTTTACCTGAGTCAACTTTTGAAGTCAAGAAAATTAAACAAGGATAGATATCCATGTGTTTCAAAAACGTTGTTTGGATGCAAAACTGTATCTAAAGCCCAAAGTCATACCCATCAACAGGAAAGTTTTAGCTTTGGCATATTTGACAACTGGACCATTTGAATGTAGCCCTAAGAAAGGTTTTGGTAGTAGACCTGATTTAAGAAACACTCAAAAGCAGTACACAGCATTTCCCAGAAGAAATCAGGCCACTAGTACTTTACAAATGATTAATAATGTTAATGAGTATTTAGCATTCTTGGAAGCATAGCTTAATTGACTATACAGTCCTAGGGGACTGAGAAAGCACAGTGTGAGAATGGAATTCTGGCTTTACCTGAGTCAACGTTTGAAGTCAAGAAAATTAAACAAGGATAGATATCCATGTGTTTCAAAAACGTTGTTTGGATAGTGATCTATTTAGAAAGTTATCAAGAGCTATTGGGGCATAGTGGGATTGCGGTGGGGAGAAACACTAGTAATTTACCCTAGGGTTGCACCATTGCTTTTAGCATTCTGTCTTTGCTTTTAGACTAAAACTTTGGGACAGAGAAATTATGCCATCCCTAAATTTCAGGTAGTGTACGTAACCTAAAAGCTACTTGCCCCGTAGGGGGCGCTCCTGAAATAGAATAATTTACAATGGAATAATCACTTGGAGAAAATAATACTTTAGGCAGAAATAGCTGAGGGAACTGCAGACCCATGTGGTTTTTGGAAAAGAGAGCCCTAATTCTCAGTGAAGGGGTAATTGGACCCACGGACTCCTTTTGCAGAATTCTTTAAGAAACATGAATTATGGATGTTAGCATCTTGGTTGGACACCAAGAAATACAACAGTACAATCACCACCTTGAGGAACACTCTTATTGAAAAGACAAATGATACTCCTAATGTAAAGTTACATTACAACAACAGGCAGTACATATATACAATAAGAATTCAGAAAAAGACAGTGGTGGCCCTCAGCTCTTCTGTGGGGAGGGTGTTGCGGTTTGATCTTTTTATTGGAGGGGGTGGGGGCAGGGAAAGGGGCGTGGAGAGGACCAGGTGGGGTGGGAAGAACGTCGGAGCCGAACTAGAAGTGGATGAGAAGAACGCGTCCAGTGTCGGTGAACAGGGGTAGAAATCTGAAAAAAGTAAAACAGCGTCAGGTTACGAACAGATACGAACTTCCTATTAAGGCGCTGGCAGAAGGAGGTAAAGAGATTTCAAGCAGGAGAGTTAAGTGAGAGAAAAAGCTCAAGATTACTTATTTTACATTTTGGAGGAAATTACTACTGGAGATATGAGACAAAGTATTATCTCAGTTCCTGCTGTCCGACCTTCATAACTTTCCAAGGTTCCTGCCTTGTACTGGTGCATCTTCTCCCTTATCCACACATTCTCCTGAGAACTAGTGAGAATAACAATAATTAAGGATCTGTTTTCTGCAAGTTTTATAGACATGCTTGCAAAAAACAACCCTGCCTGGTAAGAAACATCCTTATCCTTTTACTGATGAGGAAACACGCTGAGGGAGGGTAAGCAGCACCTCTACTGTCTCATAGCTGGTAAGTGATAAAACCAGGATTTGAGCAAGGCTCTGTTTAACTCCAACATCAATATTCTTTTCACTATACCTTCAAAATTAAGGGAGGCTGCAGGAGACAAGGAAGAAGAGCTTTGTCTTTCTGAAACTTAGCAGCCTGTGGGAATTCTATGAATGACTACATTTCATTAATCATTCCATGATACCTCCTTTCACTGTTAGTCATTTCTGGTAGGGAAAAAAAAATGAAGACTGAAAAATCTAGCCCTCTAAACACCACTCTTCATTTTTTCAGTATAAGCTATTTATCCACTCATTAAAGAAATAGTTATTGAATATCCACTGTCTGGTAGGCATGTTAGAACCTAATTCAATAGCAAAGATGGAAAAGGCTTTTGTATAATAAGACACATTTAAATACAGTGAGTAGGCAACTGTATGTTTCGTTATTTCATGTACCATTGCTTAACTTGAAGGGCGAGTTCAACTTTAAAAAACAGGAATAAACCTTAACTATATGGAACATTTAGTGATTATAACTAGTATTTCAGAAAATACATTTTACCAACAGGAAAGTGTGTGCAGACTTCTTAGAAAGCCTTTAAAAAAAAAAAATCTAATATCCCAACCCTTGACCTTGGTGTTTGCACCATGCTCTAACCAAGTGAGCTAACCTGCCAGCCTAAAATCATTTCCAAGTAGTGTTAGGCAATTTATGATATCGGCCATATATCCACTAATCTGCCTCTACACAACAAAGAATAGCAGAAGTTCAGTGTATTTTCTTTGAGTTGTTAATCTCCCTCCTTGACTAACGCATGCTTAGTATTACAGATTAATATTACCACGACTCTGATACCATATTTATCTGTGGGTCAGTAAAAAATCCTTTTTTTTTTTTAAATTACCAGTTAATTTATTTATAACACTTTTCAGAAGGCAGCCACATGGCATTTAGGCTTCTCTTTCCTGATTTCCTGAGAGCCTGGCTGGGAACTACATGGGAAGAGTTCCAAATCATATTTCAAAGGGAAAACATATAAATATTTGTCTGCATGTGCATAAAACATCTCTAGAAGGCATTTAGGAGACTCTAAATATTGATTTTCTCTGAGGACGGGTAGGGTGGATAAGGGTTAGAGGTGGAAGGCTTTTCATCCTTTGGTAACTTGAATTTTGAACTGTTTGAATGAATTCTCTATTCACAAAATAAAAATAAAGATAAATAAATTATATTTGTTGTACCTATTCTCACTTCCAGATGGGTCTTATTTTTTTTGCATTTTATTTTTTTCTTTTGTGGCTGGCTGGTACAGGTATCTGAACCCTTGACTGTTTGGTCTCCTGTTAAAACAGGCTTTGACTTTGGACCACAGTAGCACTCCCGTTCTTCTGCCTAGATTCAAAAGAGTCTCATTTTTTTTTTTTTGTCTTTTTCGTGACCGGCAAGGGGATTGCAACCCTTTTGCGTGGTGTCGCCCACACCGCACTCAGCCAGTGAGCATACCGGCCATTCCTATATAGGATCCGAACCCGCGGCAGGAGCGTCGCTGCGCTCCCAGCGCCGCACTCTCCCGAGTGCGCCATGGGCTCGGCCCCAAAAGAGTCTCATTTTAATTACACGAAAGAATTGCAATTCACAAGAATCTAGTGTTTCAATAAATAAGTAAATGTCCAAAATTTCACCAATGAAAGCAAAGAAATGGACATTTTCAATACTGTACTAAGTATTAAGGTACATGAGCTCTGTGTGGCACATTATGGTAATAATGGGCCTGGTCCATTCACATTTCTCTATATCCCTACCCTGTGTAGCCCCTTCCCTCTCTGACCCTGCTTGGCTGTGTGACTAGCTTTGGTCAGTTGGACAAGGGAAAAAGTGACTTAAGCAGAGGGTTTAAAAGTGTGTGTGCCTTGAGATTTGCCTTCTCTTGCTGCAGGGAAAACTTTGGCCACCTGGGAAGGACTTTGGGCTAGCCTGCTGGATTATAGAATTTATGTGGCCATTGCTCTGCAGACATGGAGCCCAACTCCACATTTATGAGTGAGGTTCCCCCTAGACCACCTAGCCAGTCATCTCTGGCATGTGAGTGAGGCCATCCTGAATCACCCAGTCCTAGCCTCAACAGCCCAGACAAAAAGAACTATCCAGGGCTGGCCCGGTGGCGCACTGTGCTAGTGCGCCGCTTGGGAAGCGTGGCAGCGCTCCCACCGAGGGTTCGGATCCCACATACAGACCGGTTCCCGCTCACTGGCTGAGCGAGGAGCGGGGGCAACACCGAGGGTTGCGATCCCGTTGCCGGTCCTGGTCCGGTACGGGCGCGACACTGAGGGTTGCGATCCATTGCCGGACACGGAAAAAGACAAAAAAAAAAAAAAAAAAAAAAAAAAGGAACTATCCAGCAATTGTTTTAAATGACTGTGTTTTCAGGGTGGTGTATTAGGTAGCAAAAGCTAACTAGTAATGTCTGCAATATGCAATAAGTTTTGTTTAGGAAATACAGCTAAGTAAATCTTGTAGATATTTTGGAAGTTCCTCTTTCACTTAGTATGTGCCAGATAGCTTTCACAGTATAATTATTTCATTCTTTTTAATAACCTCATTATATTCCATGGTAACATTATTTAACATTCACTACTTAATGTATGTTGATTTTATAATTTGAGAAGAATAATATTGTATAAAATTCCCTTAAAACCACAAGCATCCTATAGTAAGTTCCTTTCCAGGATAATGAGAGGCTCACAATGATTAGCTCACTGTCATCTCCCCAGAAGGCACAACTGTGTCTGAATTTCTGGATCACTTATAAGCAACATACTTCCCATACCCCTCTGCAAAGTTGATTTACTAAAATTTGTTTCCTCTTAGATCCCCACATTGTACTAGACAATTTTTTTTACCCCAAAGTTGCTCGCATCATTCCTAAAACAGACATATATTGAAGATTCAACTTGAAGATCAGGATTCCATCAAATAGTCAAATTCTGGCCACTGGGCCTTATGGATAGCTATGGAATCTAAAACAGACATTTTCACATAAGACATTCACCCAAACCAGTGTCATCAATTTGTTTTCTTGTTTGTCGAACAAGAAAAAAACAAGAATTGGTGATTCACTAAATATTATTTCTTTAGCAGAGCATGTGCAGTTAATCAGTTTTGAGTCAGAACTTATAGGTTGATCACCTTTGTGTTAAAAGGAAAGAGAAAAATTTTCAAAATTCCAATCTTACATTATGTTAAAAAGATATTTATGCTATTTATTTGGATGAAATTTAAACATTATGTGTTATGTCTTACACAAAACCCATCCAAATAAATTGTAGTTGCTTTGTTTGTTTGTTTGTTTGTTTGTTTGTTTGTTTGTTTGTTTGTTTGTTTGTTTGTTTGTTTGTTTGTTTGTTTGTTTGTTTGTTTGTTTGTTTGTTTGTTTGTTTGTTTGTTTGTTTGTTTGTTTGTTTGTTTGTTTGTTTGTTTGTTTGTTTGGTGGCTGGCTGATACGGGCATCTGAACCCTTGACTTTGGTGTTGTAGCTGCTTAATTTAAAAGGAACCATATCTTGGCCACCGAAAAATAGCTTAAACTTTGCTGGTTCAGATGATTCCAGGAATGTGTAAATATGGATTTTTAGATTTTTTTCTCTTTTAACAAGTTTCTCTACCTCTCCTGGAAATTCAGCTTTATAGCCACGAGGCCATGTGTCACTTTGGAAGAGACAGCTTCTAAGTTCCTCTTTCTTTTAGGAGAAAAGGAAATGAAGCAGAACAGAAATAAGCTTCTATTTGCCTTCTCATCACTCTCCCCAACACTCAGTCAAGAAAATTGCATTTTGAGGGATTGCTGATTTACTTTTACTCAGAGCAGAGAAGCCCAGGAGTTACATCTTTTTTTAACTGGCATGGGAAGGAATCAAGCATTCTGAGTCATTGCCTTTGAAAAATTTCTTCTGTATAACAACTCTCAAAGTAGCAATCACTTTGGGTGGATCCTGAAGTACAGAAGCTTAAACAGATCACTTCTTTTTTCCTCTGGTCTCTGCACAATGGAAGACTATGCAGAGAAGCATCGGAGGACAAAGACACAGTCATCACTGGCACAAAACTGTAGTCAAAAGATCTGGAGTTTATTTAGTAGAAGATTCTCCAACAGGTAATGCTCTTGGCTGTTTATAATAATAGAAGGTTTTTCATCAGCCTCAGAGGTCTAGGAGGTAAATGACATGAATTTGCTAAAGAATAGAGTCAGAGAGGCCATTTTATGGAGGCCTGTTTCTTCAAAGTGGCCAGTTAAATAAAAGAAACAATCTTGAGAGCCCTGAGCAGCTGCAGCAACACCTGAGAGTGGGGGGTAGGGAAGGAAGGGACGTAATGAAGAAAGGAATTCCTCTCGCACTCTTAACTCCGGCTTCTTGTTCCAGGCCACTTTGTTGGTGATGCCCTTTCCTACATCTTCAACAACCTTTTACGGACTGAATGTATGTGTCTCCCCAGAATTCATATATTGAAATCTAATCCCCAATGTGATGGTATTTGGAGGCGGGGCCTTTGGGAGGTGACTAAGTCATGAGAGTGGAGCCCTCATGAACAGGACTAGTGCCCTTATAAGAGCCTAGAGTGCTAGCTTGCTGTCTTTCTATTGTGTGAGGATACAAGAGATCAGCTGTCTGCAAACTGAAAGAGGGCCTTGACCAGAACCTGACCATGCTGGCACCCTGATCTCAGGCTTCCAAACTCTGGAACTGTGAGAAATAAATTTCTGTTGTATATAATCTACCCAGAATATGGTCTTTTGTTATAGCCACCTGAGAGGACTAAGACAAGCCTATTCTCAATTGATCACAATGCCAAATTATCTTATCTCTAATTAACCATTTTCAATCTCCATTGCTCATCAGCTTTTAAAATACAGGGATATATTTGCGCTGGCCCGTGGCTCACTCGGGAGATAACACCAAGGCCACGGGTTCGGATCCCTATATAGGGATGGGCGGTTAGCTCACTTGGGAGAGTGTGGTGCTGACAACACCAAGTCAAGGGTTAAGATACCCTTACCAGTCATCTTTTTAAAAAAAAAAAAAAAGAAGAAGTTGGAACTCAATTTGCACACTGTATAATTTCAGTCTTCCCTACCATACTCTGGGCCCTATGAAGGCAGGGGCCATGTCTATTTTTTTTCACCAGCATCCACCTGGCTCCTAACACAGCACCTGATACATGGAAACCACTAATATATGTAAGCCACGCTTACTCTTTTTACCCTGGTCTCTGGGATTAAGTCTAGACAGACGCGTTCACTCTCAGCCCTCCCTTGCTTGAATCAGGCACCTCTCCCTCCCCTGTCCTACCTGCAGGGTTGCCTTTCATTTGTCTGTGTCCTCAATCACTACGTCAGCATGAGCTGTGTTTCAGTCAGTTTGTATCATCAGAGATAAAAACAGAGTCTGATTTCTTGAAGGATACTTAATGTACATTAACGAACAAATATAAGACTGATTGCAGTGACTTTATTTTCGTGGCTTCTCAGGCCCACAGAAAAGGTCTCTTTTGCATGATTCAGTCAGTCATCTTCACTGTGGAGTCCTAATCACCGTAATTTTATTTTGCAGATCACAAAGAGTCACTCAAATTATCTCATCTTCCATTCTTTCACCTTAGGAGTGAAAATTTTGCCTAGAGGCAAATCTGAAATTGTATATTTGAATCAAGAGCTATCCTCCTACTTGACAGCCATCAAAAAAAAAAAAAAAGAAGGAAAAGAAAAAAAAGCAGCTTCTAGCTATACACATTGATTTTGATATCAAGAGAGATAGGGTCTTTTGTGTACTATAATAGGAAAAGCAATGGAACAAATAGAACTTCTAATAAAGAAAGAATGGCAGACCGAAATACTAGACAATAAATAATGTACAGCCAGAACTGGTTTTCTTTGGATTATTGAATTAGACTCTTAGTTATTTTAAAGACTGATGATGATATCATGTTTTTTAATCCTGTGCTGGTCTCCAGGCCAGAGTCTTTAGGCAAGAAATTTTTACACTAGAAGACCACTGATTAGTGACACTTGTAGAAGGCAGTTATCATAGCGCTTTGCCCTAAATCTGTTTTGCCCTAAGAGCCCAAGTACTGAACACTCTGCTTGGAAGGATCCCTGGTGGCATCTGATCTTTCTGCTCTGTTCTCCCTGCCAGTTTGGGGTCCCTCTAAACTAGACAATTGACAACTGAACCATTAGCCATCAATAGCTTAAGATCAGGGTAGCCTTTTTTTTAATTCCACAAAATATATTGCAGGTCACAAACATGTATGTTTTCAAGCTTTCAGAGTTTTAAATTTAAGCAATAAAAATGTAAAGAGTGAGATTAAGTGCTGACTTGGAATCATAACATTTTCCTTGTCTGTCCTCCTTTTCTCCACCCACACAGCATAAGACAAATATGAAAAATTACAGACAGCTAGGTTTTTTAAAAAAATGGGCATAAAATAGAAGGATTTGGAGAGAATACAAAAACTGAAGCTGTGTATTTTGCTGGAAGATTAGATACAATTTAATAGAAAAAAATAACTAAGTAGTTTAGAAACCATAGTTGAGACAGAGGTAATAATGGCATGTTCTGGCTTTCCTACCTCTTTGGGTGATCGTGGAGGTGGCTGCTGGCTTGCTGAGGAGCATAGTTACTGCCTTTCATGGTAGTATAAGTTTATTTTAGGTGTTTACATGGTTCATCTGACTGAAGAAGAGAGAAGAACCTAGGAACGCCTTGTTCAGGACTCCTCCTATCTAGCAGATGCCTTACCATTCTTGAGCTTCCAGACCCAAACCCAAGATAAAATTGTGAAAGAAAAGTAAGAGCTATGAAAAAAGAAGCTAACTGTATTAGTCCATTTCTGTTGCTTATAATAAAATATCAGGAACTGGGTAATGTAGAAAGAAAACAAAATTTATTGCTTACACTTTCAGAGGCCAGGAAGTCCAAAGTCCAGGGAACACATTTGGTGAAGGCTTTCTTTGGTGGTGACTTCAGTGATGGCAGGGCATCACATTGTGAAAATGGCAGAGCAGAGAGAGATAATTCCTCACACACTCTCCTTTTAAAGCCCTCAAAACCACACCCATGACCACCATTTTTAATCTATTCACTAGGCATGTTCCTACAATTTAATCACCTCTTCAAGGCCCCACCTTTCCATTATCATAATAGGATTTGCCACCCTCAACAGTTACAGTGGGGATTTAAGCTTCAGTGAGATTGGGGGGACATCCAATCTATAGCACTAACAATATTAAGAGACCTGAAAAGGAGAAAAGACTAACTATAGGGAAGAAAATGTTTTGCATAAATAATGACTGGTAACTTTCCAGAATTAGGGAAAGATGAAAGGTCTCAGATTATGTACACAGCCAAAGCAGTTCTTTTTTTCTTTTTTTCCTTTTTGTCTTTTTTTGTGACCGGCAACGGATCGCAACCCTCAGTGTTGCACCCGTACTGGACCGGGACCAGCAACGGGATCGCAACCCTCGGTGTTGCACCCGCACCTCGCTCAGCCAGTGAGCGGGAACCGGTCTGTATGTGGGATCCGAACCCTCGGCGGGAGCGCCGCTGCACTCCCAAACAGCGCACAGTAGCAGTGCGCCACCAGGCCGGCCCCTAAAGCAGTTCTTATGAGGAAACTTCCAGCTTTAAAAATATTGATCGGAAAAGAGAAGAAATGAGTATGTATGAGCCAAGAAACTAGGAAAAGAACTGAATAAACTCAAAAAACCATAAATTCGAAAGACCATGAAGAAAAGAAAAAGATAAAGATAACAGAAATTAAGGAAATAGAACACCAAACAGCAAGGCAGAGAACAATCAAAACTAGAAATTGTAGTGGGCTTGGACATGAGTGCTGTCAGGAGACAGCTTGTAGCTGTCAGCCTCTAGGAGATCCCCAGTTGCAGAAGAGTGTCCTCGGCCAAGGTCATGGCCTTCCCTGAGCAGCCCACAACCAGTGACTGACCAAGCTATGATATAAGGTACAGTCATTTGAACTGTAGTGGGCCACCTCTGACATTGTAGCTCCAGAAAAATCTCAGTGGTGGGCCAAGGCTTTGATTGACTCCTGCCTCACAGCCTGACTTCTCCCTTTCCTCAACCCTGCTTTCTTCTCTCCTTTCTATGAGTGTCAAACCCAAAGGCACTTCCCAACATCCTGTAGCCTACTCTTTGTCTTAAAGTAAGCTTCCTGATGAACCCTACCTGGACATTGCTCTTTGGAAAGATTGATAGGATGAATGTCTCTAACAGGACTGAACAAGAAAGCAAGAGAAAAATCAAATAAAATATAGTCTCTAACAGAGAAAATAACTACTGGCACAGCAGACAAAAAATATGGTGATAACTTTGAAAACTTGGAAGAAACAAATGAAGTTTTGGAAATATGTAAGATAAAACAGGGAGCATAAAAATAAATAGAAAAATTGAATAAACAAATAATAATTGAAGAAATTGAAATGATAATCATACCCTTCCTCCCCTGAACACAAATTCTTGCCTAGATAATTTTAAATGTGAATACCACAACTTTTGAGTGCTGAATAATTCCCTTATTATACAATTTGTTGGAAAATAGAAAGGAGATAACATTTCCAAACTCTCTTATTGAGACCAGTATAATCTTTATTATGAAACGAGGCATGCAGGGCGCCTGAGTGGAGGCACTCAGATCCACCATGCTGAGGACCATGTTGCTTCCAAACATCCTGCTCACTGGTACACCAAGAGAAAGAGTTGGAGAAACCACACTAGGTGAAAAACTTGCATCAAGATCAAGACAAATATGTTAACATGGGTGATTTAGCTGGATCCCTGGATATCATGGAGTCTAGCAAGATGGCATCTTCCAAGAACATGCTGAAGGATGCACAGATGATGGCACAAATCCTGAAGGACATGGGGATTACGGAATGTGAGCCAAGAGTTATAAATCAGATGTTGGAATTTGCCTTCTGATATGTGACCACAATTCTAAATGATGCAAAAATTTATTCAAACTAAGAATATGATAAGAAAGCTACTGTTGATGCAGATGACATGTGATTGGCCATCCAGTGTTTCACAGATCAATCTTTTACCTCCCTTTCCCTAAGAGATTTTTTTTATTAGATATTGCAATATTGCAAGGCAAAGAAATCAGACCCCTTTGCCATGGATAAAGCCACATTCAGATCCTAAAGTACTGATAGATAGTGCTTAACAGCATCAAACTATGGGCTTAAGTCTTTATAAAAAAAAAAAAAAGGCATCTACTTCTGCAGGAATAACAGTTTCAAGGTTAAGTACTGGTTCAGTAAAACATTGAGTTTCTACAACATCAGCAGTTGAGAATGTTCTGATTAATCCATCATTAATTGGGTCCAAAAACATTCTTATTACCACTAATATGGTGTCATCACAAAATAATGCCAATGAATCATCACAAAATGCCAATGAATCAGCAAATGCATTGAAAAGAAGGCATAAAGGTGATGACGATGATGACTACGATAATTTGTAATCTAGCTTTGATGCATATACATGTGTACTTGGTCTGAAATCCATTGTACTGAAATTAAAAATGCATGTTGGATGTTTTCAACTTGCTTTAGAAAACTTAAAAAGTATTTAATGAGTAAATAAAGTTACCATATTTTCTGATTGAAATGTTGGATTTTCTTTAATAGGATTAGTAATGGTTTTTCATCAGCCTTTAAGTCTAAAAAATAAAGATGTTAAAAAAAAAAAAAGATCTGGCCATCACATCTTGGGCATGCGTGGTGACAATTTGCTTTGTACTCCATGAATCTTCATAACCAACAAAAAGAAATAAAAAAAATAAAGAGGGGGCTGGCCAGTTAGCTCAGTTGGTTCCAGCACAGCCTTATAACACTAAGGTCATGGCTTTGGATCACCATACTGGCCAGCTGCCAAAAACTAAATTAATTAAAAAAAAAAATTGAGGCACAATGGAATTTTAAAAAAAATGAAACCAGATAAAGCAGTATGTAGAAATCACTCATGTAATGCAACAATTTAAAACGTGAACTAATTGAGGGCTCTCCGTTTGGCTCAGTTGATTACAGCATGTGTTGATAACAACATGGTCCAAGGTTTGATCCCTGATACTGGCCAGCCACCAAAAAAACAACAAAAACAAACAAATACTATATGTGGGGGCCGGCCCATGGCTCACTCGGGAGAGTATGGTGCTGATAACACCAAGGCCACGGGTTCGGATCCCATATAGGGATGGCTGGTTGCTCACTGGGTGAGCGTGGTGCTGACAACACCAAGTCAAGGGTTAAGATCCCCTTACCAGTCATCTTTAAAAAAAAAAAAAAAAAAAAAAAACTATATGTGAACTATAGTTGAACTATAATTGAACCCAAGAGTACTTCTAATACATCTTAATAATATTGACTGGTCATAGCAAATAATTAAGTTAAATTTTAAAACAATTTTTTAAATAAAGTAATTTAAAACATTTTAAATCCATGAGGCCACAATGATACTCAACAAAGAAAAAAGGGAGAAGAATGCTCTTTACAGTAGAATGCCAGCTAGTAAATGAATACGGACTAAGATCTTGCAACCCTCAATCTAATAATTGATTCAGATATGGATGACCATTAGATGCTAAATTCTTCGGGTGAAGGAAGAGGCAAGATAGTCATAGGAAGGGGCAAGATAGTCATACGATGTCAAAGTATCACCCTATAGACTAGTTACAAATTCCAAAGTGAAAACACCTATACCACAAAAAAATCTGGTGATAATACTTTTAATATGAGACAATTTAAATATGCACCTGTTAATGTGCAGACAGGATTGAGGCCATAGCTCTTTTTAAGAAGAGTGATTGTGTTAAAGAGAAGAGCAGCATCAAAAAAAGATCTGTCCACCCACCCCACCAAAATTAGTTTATATTTTACTATTGCTGCTCCATTTCAATAGTCGTTCACTTGGGAAAATAAGAGGTTTTGAATCACAGATTGTGTGATGCAATAAAGGAGATTAAGTTTATATAAATAAATAAATAAAATAAAGCACCTCTCAATGTAAAACAATGTAAAGTCCTCAATCTCATGTATAAAGCATTCTTGCCAGAAATGTTTTATCTAAATCTCGAGCCCCAGTCTTAATTTCCAGTTTATAGGAAATATAAAAAGTTAGTCAAAGAACAGCATGAGGAAACAGATAATCCAGAATGTTGTAATATTGTACAAGAAAACTAACCCTTCTCTTAAAAAAGTCAGTATTGGATTGGCCAGCCACAAAAAACCAAAAAAACAAAAAAAAACCCAATTATCATAAAAGACCTTTCTTGATTAAAAGGAACTAGAAAGATATAACGACCAAATACAATGCCAGAAACTCAATTGGATTCTGAATTTTTAAAAGAAAGATAAAAAACATATTTGGGGGCTAATTAAGAATATTTGAATTTGAACTAGATATTGCATGCTATTACAGAAAGAATGTTTATTTCTTAGGTTTGATAGATACTTTGATTATGTAGAAGAATGTCCTTATTCTTAAACAAAGAATGCTTAAATATTTAGGGGGAAAGAATGTGTCAGATTATTCTATCTGGCAGAATAACTAATTTGTAAAAAATAAATGAAAAAAAGATCTTTGCAAAATGTGGCAAAAATATTAACAAATGGATATGATTAATTAGTTCAATTGGGAGACCATGGTTCTGGTAACACCAAGCTCACATGTTCAAATCCCCTTACCAGCCAGCCACCGAAAAAAATAAAGCAAATAAATAAAAATATTAACAAACGGTGAATTGTTATAATTCTTTCAACTTTTGTTTGTTGTAAAATTTTTCAAATAAAAAATATGTAAGATAAATTAAAATGCATCATAAGCTAGTGGTACAAATATACAAGAAATGTTTATACATTGAAAATTGATTTTATTCTTTTTGATACTATTGTAAATGGAATCATTTTCTTAATTTCCTTTTCAGATCACCATTGCTAGTATATGAAAATACAAATGATTTTGCTGTGTTGTTTTTGTATTCTGCAACTTTCTTGTACTTGTTAATTAGCTCTAATAGCTTGAAGGATGATTTAGGGTTTTCTATATGTAAGATAATGTCATCTGAGAATACAACATAGTTTTACTTCTGCCTTTCCAATTTTGATGACTTTATTTATTTTTCTTGCTTAATTGCTCTGGCTCAAAATTTCAGTACTATGGTGAATAGAAGTTTTTGAAATGGGCATCTTTGTCTCACTCCTGACTTCAGGGGAAAAATTCTCAGTCTTTCACCTTTGAATATTGATACTAGCTGTGGGCTTTTCATATATGGCTTTTGTCATATGAGGAGTTTCCCTTCTATTCCCTTTTAACTGACTGTAAACATTGATTGGATTTTGTTTAGAAAAAATTTGGACAGTTGTGAAAATATAAAAAATGCCTGGTTATAAGATATTATATACAAATTATTTTCTCAAGTGTAATAGTACTGTACTCATGCAAAAATTATCCTTTTCTTAGGGCATACATGCAGACATATTTTGGTAAACTATCATGATCTCCACATCTTACTTTTAAATGATTTAATAAAAAATATATTTACATATGTCTGAATAGTATATCAAATACAGAAAGATGTTAACACTTATTGAATCTAACTATCATGATCTCCACATCTTACTTTTAAATGATTTAATAAAAAATTTATTTACATATGTCTGAATAGTATATCAAATACAGAAAGATGTTAACACTTATTGAATCTAAGTGGGGGGTATGCAGGTACAGTAGTGGCAAGGCAGAGAGTTTCTTATATCTGCTTCTTCTCAATTGCCTACAGCTTAAAATAATACTTGTGCAAAAATAATACTTAGGCATATTTTGGGGTGGCATATTCTGATCTCCTACAATGTGTTTAAACCAGATTTCCTCTTCTTCTTCTCCATAGTAATTAATCTTTTCATTATCTTCTTATTCCTATAAGTTAGAGAAGAATTGTGAAAAATTGCTAGAGTAACACACACTCTTCCATACCAACGCCTTGAAAATGATCGATGAAATAAGGAATTCATTCCTGGAGTTCCTGAGTAGTTTGCTCCCAAAACTAGAGATGATGTGCACAAAGGCTTTATGTAGTCAGTAAAACAACAGGATGGGCTGCTTATTCTCAGGATTCATATTCTGCAATTAGTCTCACTTCGTTTGTCTATATACTCTCCTTTTCCTTCTCTTCCCTTCCCACAGCTCCTCCCCATTCGCACATGCTTGTAGTTTTCCCATTAAAACAAAAAGGAACAAAGGAAGGAAGGAGAGAGGCAGGAAGAGAAAAAGGAAGAGAGAGAGAGAGACTGAGAAGAAAAGAAGGAAAGCCAGTTGGTTAGAGTGCAGCCTTATAACACCAAGGTCACAGGTTCAAATCCCTGAGCCAGCCAGATGCCAAAAAAGGAAAAAAAAAAAAAAAAGAAGGAAAGGAACCTCCCTTGAGGTTACTGCCTCAGCTAACTGCTCTCTCCTTCCCGGCTCATCTAACAAAGATTATTAATATGTCCTGCTCCTAGAGAAAAAAAAAAAGAAGGAAAGGAACCTCCCTTGAGGTTACTGCCTAAGCTAACTGCTCTCTCCTTCCCGGCTCATCTAACAAAGATTATTAATATGTCCTGCTCCTAGTTCTTCATGTGCTCTGCTCCAACTTACTGCAGTCACATTTCTGCTTCTAGTAACTCTCTCAACCTTCTCTCAAAAAGGCCACTATGTCTTAAACTGCCAGTCCCAACAGCTCCATGTCAGTCATTACCTCACATGGCCATCTTACTGACAAACATTTCTTCCTTCTAAACCTCTCCACCCACTGCTTCCTTTACTGACTTATCTCCCAGCCTCGAATGGTACATTTTTGGTTCTCACTGCCTACCTACCATTGACGTGCTGATTCTCTTTAGGGTTCTTCCCTCAGTCCCTTCTAATTCTTACACACTCTTATCTACAATTTATATGCTAATGACTCCCAAAGGGTTTTTCTCTAACCCACATTCTCTCTAGAATGTCCCAAGTATCATATATTCTTTAGCATGAAATTGGATTTTTACCTTTCCCCCATCTTATAAGACACCATCTTATTCCCTTTACTCCTACATCTCTTAAATTTCACTTTAAATTCTTTGCCAGTGTAATAAATTATATCTTTTCTGAGTTATAATAGCAATTTCTTATTTACTCTCCAATCTAGTTTCTGTTGCAAAATTTTAGTTCACTTTCTTAAAAGCAAAACAAAACAACGATAACAACAAAAAAACCCTTAACTTCTCAACATCACCTCCACCCAATTCCATCACCAAAAGCTGAATTTTATACTCACGATGGGCATCAGGAGTTCTATGGTCTATATAAAATCTAAAAGTGTGTGTATGTCCAATGTATATTTTCTTGGAGGTATGTAGTTACCATTATATTCTCAAAGGGGTCTGTGTCCCAAAAGTGACTGAGAAATAATGACCTACAGGATAACATATAGATCTTTAACGAACAGTCTATAACATATAGATCCGAAAGGTCTATATGGTCCGCTCCTCCCCTCCCCAGACTCATTTGTCAATATAAGCTTCAACCATATTGACCTACCTGCAATTTCTAAGTATGCCATATTTTTTTTATTTTCATGTGTTTGACTGGCTATTTCCACTACAGAGTGGCCAAATTATTACTTTCCAACTGGCAAACTTAACCTCAGTATATGTAATCACCTCTGAAGAGTCTCTAAGTCTCTGAGTTACTCCGATATAGGTACTTCTCACAGACTTTCATAGCTTTTCTTACTCATTTCCATTTGAGTATGCTACATGGATTTTGTTTCACTGACTTTTGTATCCACAGATGAGTATCTGACATGTAGTGATAACTCTAATGTTTGTTTTTTTCTTTAGAGCAGGTTCCTAAAATTGAGGCAGAGACAAAGCCCTAACTAGTCAGATACTTTGTTAAGGCTGCTAAGAACTAACCCCGTTTATCTCAATTCTAATCCACTAAGTGTTTTTTTTTTTTCCTTCCTATTTTTGCCTGATCTATATGGCAAATTAAGAAAACAACACGTTTGGGGCCGGCCCGTGGCTCACTCGGTAGAGTGCGGTGCTGAGAACACCAAGGCCACGGGTTCGGATCCCATATAGGGATGGCCGGTTTGCTCACTGGGTGAGCGTGGTGCTGACAACACCAAGCCAAGGGTTGAGATCCCCTTACTGGTCATCTTTTAAAAAAAAAAAAAAAGAAATAAAGAAAACAACACGTTTGCCCTCTGCCGTCTCCTTTTAAATTATTCAGAAATCCTTCTATATATATCTATTTTTCTGTGTGCCATAATTAGAAAGATACTTAAAGATTACCTCTTAGCACATTCAGGGCATAACATGTTATCTTCTTGGCCTGGGGATGGGAAAGTGCAGGCTGGTAACAGGAAGAGAGAAATCATACTCCTGGGAGTGTCAGGCACCCAGACCTGACCCGCACGGAACTGCAGGCGAACCCACCCCTCTGCATCTGCAGAGAGAAGTCTGCCATGGACCACACACCACCTGACACCTGCAGAGGGAAACAGAAGCAAAGATAAGCAGCAAAGGTCAGGATAGCACCCTGATACACCCTCTCAGAAAGTCACTCTTGATTTTGCTCTCATATTTTGCTCACAAAGTAATTGAATGAGGTGCATAAAAAATGTAGACCACAAGTAGCTATGATACAACTTAACAAACTATATAGCAGAAGGGATAATAATACTTACCATTTTGTAAAGCTTGCTTTATGTCCAGAATTTTGCTAAGTGGTTTACATGTACTAATACATTTATTCTTAAGTACATTATTAATATTTACCTTCTATTTGCTTTTTACTTACAGGTGAGGTGACTGAAGCTTATAGTGTTAAATATCATTATTTTCCCAAAGCCAAGACATGGATCCAGGTATTCTGACTAAGAATCCATTTGCCCAACCACTACATTGTATTGCCTCAACTAAAGAAAATAGGCAAGAGTCTTTTTGTTTAAAACTGTAAGGGACAATCTAACCAGGGAGATGGGATATTTACAGGAAAACAAAGTAAGTGGTAAAGATACCAAGTGTCTGAAACTGAGAGAAAGGAGCAGTCACAGTGGCTTAACTATCTATAAATAAGCAGTGCATATAGTGTAATATCTCCCCGGTTAGACTGTAAAACAAGAGTAGACTATATGTGTTTTTAGTACAATATACCCAGCAGCTAGACATACTGCCGGACCACAGAAGGTGCTTAGTAACTGCTGAATAAAGAGAAACATGCAGATCCCCGTGCCAGCCAGCCACCAAAGAGAAAGGAAAAAAAAAAAGAGGAACATAAAAAGGGGAGTTAATTGTGGGATGATACTAGCTCATATGACATATTAATAGAAATTAGAAAAAGGTGTCATCTTTTGGGGAGGCAGCCCCCAGGCACCCAGCATTGTGGCTGGACAATGCCTTTGTACAAATTAGTAAAAGGTGCCCATTCCTCCACACAGAAAGGAGCACAGTTTGGGGATGAGAGGACAGGCCATGTGGAGGAAAGGACAGGCCATGGGGAGGAGAGGATAGGCCAGTTTCAGCTCCCAGTCTTCCTTCCTGAGTTCCGTGTATGGTGAACATTGTGCCCTACCACACAAGTCAGCCCCAAGTAAAAGAATGATCTAGAACACCTCTGGTGATGGAAGGAGAGAAGCCAAAGAATTCAAGATTCAAGCCAAAGAGGAAAGCAGCTTTGTTCTGGCTTGGGATAGGGTCTGCTGGAGATGAAAGTGAAAATAGCAAGGACAGAGAAGCAGGAGATGGAGAAAGGTGGGGTTAAGTTATCCTCAAAATTTCTTAAAGGACAGGGGCCCCAAACCTTTTAATCATTATCTGCTTTCAATGTGCCACATTCTGTGTCTCCTTTAAATCTCACAACAATTCTATGAAATAAGTTGTAATCTTCATTTTATAGACCAGGATAGCAGGATTTAAACTAAGTACTTGCCAATGTCACATACTTAGGAAATGGTAAAGCAAGGATTTGAAGCAAGGTTGTTCAATTCCAACACTTTTCCTCTTATTCACTATATTATGAATGCCTTGAGGAAGGGAGAAAGAAAAGGGGAAGGTCTCAGGCTGTGGCTGACCACATCATTAGATTATGCTGTCTTTCCTCCTTGGAATTCTGCTCAGTGATGAGAAAGGTCACCACTTAATCAGCTGATTTAGAGATTCATCCAGACAACACTTGGCTGTCCATCAATCAAGAAAAAAATACGTCCTATGTCATCCAATTTCTAACCTACAGGTATTTCAGTGAACTCCTTCCCTTTCACCACCTTTCAGTCTGAGGCTAACAAAAATTATCCTTTTTTCTCTGGAATGGTGCTCACAGTTTAGGGTTGATCTTACCAGAGGCTTGCAGCAAAAAGGCCTCAACACAAGCAGGAATGGGCTGCGAGTTCAAAGCCTTGGGCTGAACGGCCCTCGCAGCAATTCTTCCCCACGATGCCAGCATGGCTTCCTGAGCTGGAGTTACTACTTCCACTATGTTTGTCTCTTCCTCTCTTTCACTCATCTCACGACTTTCTTGAAGCTTTGCTCTCTTGGTCACTGCCTTGCATTTCCTTGAACGCAGTTTGGCCTCCTGTGGTGTTGCAGGAATAGCCTGAAAATGAAATTCATGATGAATATTCAGTGAAATGCACTGCCATAAGGACTTTAGTGTCAACTGCATCATTCTTTATACTGACCTGAACATGTATGTCAGTGTAGGAAAGGTTTAGGAATATCAGTGCCCTTAGAGCTGTGGTTCTCAACTAGGAGAAATTTTTGGTGGTTCTAACTGAGCGTGGGCAGTGGGGCAGCTGCTACTGATATCTAGTGGGTAGAGGCTGGGGATGCTGCTAAACATCCTACAATGCATAGGACAGCCCCCACAACAAAACATTATTTGGCCCCAACATGTCAATAGTGCCACAGTTAAGAACCCATGCATTGGAGGTACAACATACATGAGATGGTGGGAAAGGAGGGACACCTTGGTCAGAAGCCTCCTTCAGGGGCTGTCCAGTTAGCCCCACAGGTTAGAGCATGGTGTTTACCACACCAGGGTCCAGGCTTTCATCCCTGTACTGGGAAGTGCCAAAGCACAACACAAAACAAACAAAAAAGAAATAATCGCACATTACCACGCTCATCCCATCTTTACTCACATGTTTTTGTTCCTGGTAAGCATGTCTCTGGAGCCTCAGATAAACCTCAGTTTTCTAAGGAAATTAAGAGGGAAATAAAAGTTAAAGGTTGACAAAGTTTCCCATATTCATTCCAAGCAGCAGAGATTTCCACCAGTGTACTAACCTCACCATCGGTACTCAAACTCAATTGCTGGCACCACTCCCGCAAGGTGTCCCGACGCACTTCATTAATCGGAGGCAAAATGGCTGGCAGGGGAAGGCCTGGTGTTTTACACGTACGTTTTGAGAGAGGTTTGAATCGTACACCTGTTTCAGGAAGATGAACCGACAGAAGAGTGGAACGAAAGTAGTAACTTAATGTTTGTAAGATTCTTTATAATTTTAAAGATTTTCGCACATTTTCCACACTGCAATCTGCAAATATACATATCCATTTCTTTTCTCATGTTACAAGTGAGGTTAACAGATTCAGGAATTAAAGAACTTGCCCAAGATCACACAGCTGTTAAAATGGCAGACCTGGGACTCAAGCCTCCATTGAGACTCTAAATTCTGTTTTTATACTACATATACTAACTAGATCGTTGTTTTTTGCAGCTCAACAACCACCTGAATAAAACATTATGTTGCATTTCTCCTCCAAAATATCTAGATTTGGGGCTACAAAATATCATCAGCTCTTCCCATGGAAATCAAAGAAACCCCTCCTAACTCTACCCCGAACCAACAACGGTCACTGTTCTGTCAGCCTGCCTCACTTCTCTCTACAGCACCCCATCTCACTTCACTGCACTGGGCTCTAATCCATCACTATTGACTTCATGATCAAGTTCTCATTATCGGCCCAGAAAATAAAATCTCCTGAAAATACTTAAACTTGATGCCTTTATATGAAGCACTGAGAACAGATGCAAAGGGTCGTGCTTTTAAGAGCTGCTATGTATTTGATCACCAAGCAAAATAGTAGATGTTTTTCAAAATTATTTAATCTTCCTAGGAGGCAAGTACATATTATCCTTATTTTTATAGAAGAGAAGATTGAGCTTCATGGGTTGGGAATTTGAACTTATGTCTCGCTGCCCCATCAGCGCATGCTTTGTCCAAAGCGCTCCACCCGCCTATTCTGTGTCTTAAAAAGGCAGGCAGGACATGGCGCTTAGCAAATGAGAAGCGTGCGAGTTGAAGACATCTCTTACGGTGGGTAGGCAAGGGGAGAGTTACAGGGGCAGGTAGCTGAGCGATCCCCGCCCTCATACCTTTATTACTTTTCCTAGACCTCTTTGGTTTGACATCATAAGTTGAAGAAACACTTGGTTCCACTTGTTCTTTTTCACGTTCCTCTGGAACCAATGACAAAATCGCAGTTTCCTCATGTAATTCTTCCTCAGAGAAATTCTGGAAAGAAGAGTCTGTTACAGATTCTCATTTGATGCCATACAATTAAACTGCTCACTTTCAAGGCATAACTAATGAAGAAGAAACTGAGAAGACACTGGGGAGGGGCCGGCCCGTGGCTCACTCAGGAGAGTGCGGTGCTGATAACACCAAGTCAAGGGTTCAGATCCCATATAGGGATGGCCGGTTAGCTCACTTGGGAGAGCCTGGTGCTGACAACACCAAGTCAAGAGTTAAAATCCCCTTAGGAGTCATCTTAAAAAAAAAAAAAGAAGACACTGGGTGGATGGAGAGAAGAATTCCTGAGATTTCTCAAACACGATGTTGATTAGCAGGTCCTTTATTAGATAAGGGAAACAATGAGAAAACAAGCAAAAGCCAATTTACAAGTGGGCAATATGGGAAAATAGAAGGAGCAGGGCTTGGGTTTGGAAAATTATTTCCCTGTAGTCTTGCTCTCCATTAGCTAAAACACCACATACTTTTATTTTGTCTCCTAAATCTGTATGGAATGTGTTCCTGCCTTCCCACCGGATTCAAACTATTATCGAGTTTCAGTAGCTCAAGCAAATATTTGCCGTTACTGCAAAATCCATTCTTACTCTATTCTTTCTGCATAGATTTCTCTCTTTCTTGTTAGAAATTCTTCTTAGAGCGCATACCACCAAAGTCATGGGTTCAGATCCCCATACCTGCCAGCCGCCAAAAAAAACCCCAAATCAAAAAACTATAAAAATCTTCAATGGCTTGTCATTGCTATTCAGGTTAAGGCAAAACTTGAATTAGACTACAAATTTGTGTAGCCTACAAATAGTGAACAGCCTGGCCCCTGCTTGCCTCTCCAGCTCTCTAACCCTTGAGCATTCTGAGCTCCAGCCACACTGGCCTTATTTCAGCTCCAAGGCCTGGGAAGAAAATGTATCCTTTTACTCTGTTTGATTCACAGTAATTTACATTGCACCCAGCAGAGTAGGGATTCAGTGGGTTTTAATGATCTGATGAATGACAGATAAAGTGGAAAGCATGTAGGTAGCAAGGGGTTAACGTTTATTGCTTTTCTACAGTTCACAGGCACTGTGCTATGTGCTTTCTGTATTTCTCTCATTTAATCGTCATAGTATACTTGTCATTTATTAGTTTTCCTGTTTTACAAATGAGGAAACTGAGTCTCAGAAATTAAATGAACAGTGCTGTAAAGTAACACATGCTTGAGCATGTTTCTGAACTTAGCTTTTTCTTCTCAAACCCAAGGGTGAAAAAACTCCATTCCAGTCCAATTGTTAAAACTCTTTTCCAGACCTTCCCACTCCCCTCCCCCTTCTATTTAAATCTCTTCAATGGCTTCCCATTACTCTTACACTTAGCTTGCAGGGGGTCGTGATTTTTGCATTTGTATACCACCTTTTCAAAGCACTCTTCACCCTTCCACTCTTGTCGGCTTCAAAAAACACTGACATTACTTGGGGAATAAGTTCTAGAAATAAGTTGGGGCTCAAAGCAGCTACATGTCTTGTCCTTAATCATATACCTATTATTGACCAATTCAGTCCTCTAGCCTGGTACCGTGGTCTTTATAAACACACTATGACACCTTCTCAATTTAGTTTCTCATCCAGTCCAGGGTGACCCAAGCCTAGTTTGAAAACCTATTTGGTACCAAATACATTGGGAGTAGTTACTCTTTTTTCCCTTTTTTGGGGGGAGTGGGGGGAAGTGGCTGGCCAGTACAGGGGTGGAACCCTGAACCCTGGTGTCTTCAGCATTACACTCTAACCAACTGAGCTAACCAGCCAGCCCAGGTTACTTCTTATTCCAGGAGAAAAGAAACCAATTTGTCACTTTCGAATGATTTTTTTTTTTTTTTTTTTTTTTTTCCTTTCCCCTTTTCCCTTTTTTTT
>NW_007736050.1:26882-36950 GCF_000696425.1 Galeopterus variegatus
TTTTTTTTTTTTTTTTTTTTTTTTTTTTTACTTTACCCTTTTCCACTTTGTTTTCACCTTGGCTCTCCATTTCTTTAACATTTTTATCTTGCCCAGTTACAGCACTTCTTGCCTTTCCTACAAAATCAATCTTTTCTTTGGAATAGGAACAGGAAGTTTTACATCTTTTTACTTTCACCTAAGTACACACAGCCATGATCACGTGAATGAAAAGTAACAATCTATTTGCAAAGAGGAGGTTCCAAGATGAAGATTTCTTACATCCAGAAATTAAAATTTATGGCAAAAGAAAAACATAAGCAAGACCTACAAAGACTTTAAAAAGCGACTCTGTGAGACAATTATTTCTGCTAGAATGAAACTTACCTTCTTGCTGCTCTCATAACTTGAGTCTGACATTTCCAGCAAGGCGGCAAAACCAGCAATGTTAGAGATATCTGCAGTTTACTCCTTTTAACCTGAGGGTTTATGGCTTGATATCTCCTTTTATAAACAAATGTCTCCTTCTACTTCCTGTTACCCAGATGAGCTCTAAACGGAGCACTTTCCTCTTTTTACCCCTCCCTCATTGTGATAATTTTACCAGTTTTATACCCTGTCTTGCTCATTAGGTGATAAATTGAATTGTTGAGTAACTAGTATCCATTCTTGTTTTTTAAAAAATTAGATTTGTATCTTTATTTCTTTAAGGTGTGACTTGGTAGAAAACTGGGTGTGACAAACTCTCGCTGATAAGTTACAGTTGAATGAACAAGATATTTTAGAACAGTTTTAAGACAATATTTGTGATAGATTAAATTATTTATTATGTAGGGAATAAAAAAAAGATTCAGAGGATTTTATTTTATTTTATTTTTTAAAAGATGACCAGTAAGGGGATCTTAACCCTTTACTTGGTGTTGTCAGCACCACGCTCACCCAGTGAGCTAACCGGCCATCCCTATGTAGGATCCGAACCAGTGGCCTTGGTGTTATCAGCACCACACTCTCCCGAGTGAGCCACGGGCCGGCCCTCAGAGGATTTTAAAGAGGTATTTATAACTGATTTGTGCCCATGGGTGTGTCACTCACTGGGAGACCCTAGCTTTAAATTATGGTGGTTGGATAACATCATCTCTCTTAGATCTGGTTCTAATTACCAATATTAGGCTTGCAATAATATTGAGGTAGGCAGAAGGGATGGGTTTGGCTGTTCCGAATGGGCAAGAGCCAAAACACTAAAGCAAATGATGGAGTAATGAATGCAGAGTAAGGAACTGCAAGCACTTGGGAATTGCTGGAGCATAATGTAGGAGGCAGGATGTGGCCAGAGATGAAGATGTTCTCATAGGTCACTCTAAGGAGCCAGAGCTACTGAAGGAAACTGTTATTCACAAATAATATGGCAGCACTGAGACCCTTTGCCCTTAAAATGGGCTTTATCTGCCCCTAGAAAAATAGCTTTGTCCATTAGTCTCGGGACCCAGGGGTCAGTTTAATTTAGAAGTGTAATATGTAAAGGCTCAGCTTCAGTTTATTGATGAGGAACTGGCTGGAAATATAAATTATGAAGTCCTACCCCAGACTTCCTGAATAGGAGTCTTGAAGATGGGACCCAGGAATTTGTGCTTCAACAAGCCCTTAGGGTGATTTTTACTCTCCTGAAGACCAGAAGAATTGGCTAGAACAGGATTTGACCAGATGGCTTTGAGAGGCAGATAATGTTTGGAATCCCGGCTCCTCCCTTCCAGGATGGGAACTGAACATAGCCCATGGAAACTCAGCCAAGAAAGCACTCCACCTACCCAAGAAAGCATTCCCTTCCCTCTGAATTGCCTAGAAAAAGCAGCTGGGTGATTCAGAGGGAAGCAGATCTGGTGGCCGGAGCTAATCCTAGTGCTTTACACTGGAACAGGACTTTAAGTGGGAAGACCATCTTATTACCATATTTTATTTTCTTCCCAGCATTTAAAACAATATAACTGTCTTCTTTTCCTGGGATTTTGGGTTTTTCTTTCTGCTTTTTAAGGATGCTATATTATGGGAAAGTTCAAATATGTACAAAAGCAGACAATAGTATCATGAATCCCATGTATCTATCATACAACCTCAGCAGTTACTGACTCCCAGCCAATTTGCTTTCATCTAAACCTCCACCCACTACCCCTCCCCTGGGTTATTTTGTCTTTTTTTTTTTTCCCCTGGCAGTTAGCAAGTACAGGGATTCGAACCCATGACCTTGGGTTGGTGTTATGAGGCTGCACTTCTAACCAACTGAGCAAACTGGCCAGTCCTCCCTGGGTTATTTTGAAGGAAATACCAGACCACATATCATTTCATTCATAAACTCAGAGAAAACAAAACAAAACATTTTTTTCCTACCATAACTACAATATTTTTTATATCAAAATAATTTAAAACATTTATTTAATATTATCAAACTATTCAAATATACACCATGTTCAAATATCCAGCCATATTCAAAATTGCAACTATCTCATATATTTTTCTCTTCTCTCATTTTCTTTGAATCAAGATCTAAATAACATCTACATATTGGGATAAGTTGATAGGTGCTTTAAGTTTTTTTATATTTTTGGTGGCTAGGCCAGTACAGGGATCTGAACCCTTGACCTTGGTGTTACAAGGCTGTGCTCTAACCTACTGAAGTAACGGGGCCCTTAAGTTTCCCTTTAATCTATAAATTCTGTCTCCATCTCTTACTTCTTCTTACAATTTTGTTGTTGTTGTTGTTGTTGCTATTATCATTGAAAAAACTGTAAGTTTTCTGTAGTTTCTTTTTTTTTTTTTTTTGGTGGCTAACTAGATGGTATGGTGATCCAAATCTGTTGCCTTGGTGTTACCAGCACTGTGCTCTCCCAAGTGAGTAACCAGGCAGCAACTTCTGAAGTTTCTCATCTCGATTTTCTTCCATTTAGAAAATTAATTTACTAAATGAATAATGAATTTCCTCCATTTAGCCTATTTCTCTAGCCTCTGCATTTATTGTGAATTGGTTTGATCAAATTCAAGTTCGGCTATTTTCATTTTTTAACAAAAATATTCCTTCTCTTCTTCTTCACTGATCTGATTCTTCAATCTTTTTAAGCTTTGTTGGGGCCCAGAAAGTGACACCACAAAGTGAAGGCCTCAGAAACAGCCTCAAAAGCAAAGTTTTCCTCTGACCTCTTTCCCTCCTGTCTCTTGGCCTCATTCTCCCCCGAGGCAAGCCATAGAAACTAGAATCCCTTTTCCCCAAGCAGGGTCATAGATAATACTCTAATCTTCTCTGCTGTCTTTCTGTCTTGGAGCTGGCCATAAAGAAATTCTCTGACCTACCTTGTCTGATTGTAGGTTATAAGAGCCCCATCGCAGAAAGAGTCCTGTCCCCTACCCTGGAGGAACAAATGCTACACAGAGAGACCAAGATGAAACCCAACAGACATGCCTCGCCTGGTATCCCCACTTATTAGATCATGCTTTTCTTGTCCAATCACATTTCTACATGGCTGTGCTTGCTTCATAGAACCTAAGCATAAATATGGACAATTTTCTCCATATCTTTGGGTCTTCAACCCAAAGTCTCCCATTTCACATAAAACTACAATATAATAAAGTATGTTATGCCTTTTCTTCATATAAATCTCTTTATCAGGTGACTTTTTCAAGGAATCTTCACAAGGTTGAAGGGAGTGTCTTCCCTTGGTGCCTACAGCTTAAATGACAGTTTCTTGGGCCCTAAAAGAGATTGCTCTGTCATTCTCTTATTCTTTTCCTTCATAGGAATCATTTGAATTTGTAATTCTGTATGCATTTGGAATTTTACCTGTAACTTTATCTCACCACTTATCAGATTCCATGAGAGCAATGACCAGGTAGGTTTCAGTTGCCCTTGGTCTCCCAAGAGTCTTACACTGTGTCTGGCTCAGAATTATGGCTTGATCAATGCTAATTACTTATTTTGCCTGAGCCTCCACATTTCCCCCTCATTTCCCACCCAAACCCCTTTTAAAGTAGATGTCCCTTTCTGTGCTGCTGCTAAAGGATTTGGCATACACACTGATTACAGACTGATGTGACTGTCTTTCCTACCAGACTGTGGCCTTCTGACATTCTCAGACTCATCTTTACTCTCATGGAGCTCAGCAAGCACAGTGTCTAGTTCATAGAATGTAACTAGGTGCATCAAATGACCCTAAAACATCCTGCACCAACTTACCTTTGGTGCTTAGTATATACCTCAAAGCTAAAAAGTAGCCACTAAAAGGATGCTGAACTATTAAAAATAACCTAAGCAGCAAGATGAAGATTTTAAAAGGAGAGAAAAAAATTGTTTTTGAATATAGTACTTGTGTCCTAATATTTATTCCAGTAATAATATTAACAATTAACAATGGTTCTGAAATAAAAATGCATTACCTATTTTAAATATACATTTTATTTACTATAAGTTAAATATTTATAAATGCACTGTATTTCTTATTTAGATAAATGCTTTTAGACAACCTACAGAATGGGAGAAAATACTTGCAAACTATGTATCTAACAAGGGATTAGTATCCAGAATATACGAGGAACGTGAACAACTTAACAGTTAAAAAAAAAAAATAATATAATTTAAAAATGGGCAAAGGAGCTGAATAGACATTTCTCAAAGGAAGACATGCAAATGGCTAATAGGTACATGAAAAAATGCCATCACTAATCATCAGAGAAATGCAAATAAAAATCACATTGAACTTACCATCTCACCCCAGTTAGACTGGCTATTATCAAAAAGACAGAGAATAACAAATGCTGGTGAGGATGCAGAGAAAAGGGAACCCTTCTGCACTGCTGGCGTGACTATAAATTAGTACAGCCTTTATGGAAAACAGTATGGAGTTCCTCAAACAACTACATATAGAACTACCATACTACCCAGCAATCCCACTGCTCAGTGTGTACCCAAAGGAATGGAAATCATCATGTTGAAGGGATACCTCCACTCCCATGTTTATCACTGCTCTATTTACAATAGCCAAGAGTTGGAACCAACCTAAATGTCCATTGATGGATGACTGAATAAAGAATATGTTGTATACATACACAATGGAATACTATCTGCCATAAAAAAGAATGAAATCCTGTCATTTGCAGCAACATGGATGAGTTCGGAAAAAAATTATGTTAAATGAAATAAGCCAGGCACAGAAAGGGAAATACTGCATGTCCTCACTCATAAGTGGGAGCTTAAAAAAGAAAGAAACAAAAAAACAAATAACAACCACAAAAATACTTTGAACTTTCAGAAGGATAGAACGGAACTGTGGTTACCAGAAGTGGGAAAGGAGGAGGGGGAGTGGAGTTAGGGAGAAATTGGTTAATGGACATAAAGAATGAATACATTTTGTAATGATGAATGTGCTAATTATCCTGATTTGGTCATCATATATTATATATAAATACGGATAGTCAACTCTATATCCCACAAATGTGTATATCAATTACGATTCAATAAAAAAAAAGTTCCTTTTTTAAAAAAAATCAGAGGAACATACTCTACAAAAGTAAATGTTTATGGAACACCAAGTGGAGCAGCTCTGGTTGCATTACAAAAAAAGAACAGATAAGGCATCTATGGTTCAGTATCACTACCTTGCAAAAGAGACAATTCCTTTTTTTTTTTTTTTTCAAAAGAAGACTTCTAATTGTTCAAAACAGCACAAAATGACATCACACGATGGCAATACTGAGTCACAAGGGTTACTGTATGATAGATGAATATGTGTGCTGTTCTCAGAAACAAGAGAAACCAAAGGGCGCTTGGGAGAAGGGAGGAGGTGTAGAGCTGGAGCTGGGGTCTGGAGCTCACAGACCCCTTGAGTCATTTCACAAACCCTTCACATTCAGGTCTATGTGCTAGGTAACCGGCAAAAAGGTCCTTGGAGCCTTGGCTGAAGTAGGAATAGTCTTTATTCAGCACACACAACATTATGAGCTAAGAAGTCCACAGAGGGGCCGGCCTGTGGCTCACTCGGGAGAGTGTGGTGCTGATGGCACCAAGGCCACGGGTTCGGATCCCATATAGGGATGGCCGGTTTGCTCACTGGGTGAGCGTGGTGCTGACAAAACCAAGTCAAGGGTTAAGATCCCCTTAGTGGTCATCTTTTAAAAAAAAAAAAAAGAAGTCCACAGAGAAACTCTACAACTCAACTGTTACCAGCAAAGTACAAAGACAAACTGAAATTGAGCAGCTACTAGCAGAGTAAACATGTTCTATTTTTAGATGCTCTCTGCTGGCTTCACAAACTGAAGAACACACAACAGCAACAAAACTAAAAAGATATATTGGTGCACATGTGCACTAACTCCACCCACACACAACTTGTTTACAAAAAATTAAGAATGTGCAGCTCGACCCCCAACTGGACCTGAGCTGAGGGAGCTTGACTAAATTATCCTATTTTCCCCACAATCCACCCCTTCAGGGTCCCTCACCGTACAATCTATACATTAAAAATCTTCCGTGATGTTCTCTTAGCAAGGACAAATGATCTTTTTATTTATACAACCTATTGTCTGTTTGATATGGCTTAAGGCTTGTCCTGTAGTTCTGTCCTTTAGTCGCACATGTCCAGTTAGTAGTCATCGTTGGTGTGATTTTCCATGGGAATCTTGTAGTCATACTGATGTGAAGTTTAGTGCATATTCAGTAGATAATCATGCCAATATACGTATGTACCCAGTCAACTCTGGTGCAGTGCCTACAGCCAGAACACTATGGGTGAAAACTCAGAAGGGTTATTGGTACCAACAGGGGAAGTTCCTGCCCCTCTGGTAAGATACATGCCAGTTTACCATCCTGAGAAAGGATGGTTGCAGGAATAGTTATCTTACTTGGTTTATGATACCATACATTATCTGCTAACACTGTGGGATCTATAGGTTCTACATGTAACAGTATAGGGGAACTCATAATTGGCCATAATGATAACACAAATGTGCCCTTTGGAATAGAGCGCTTATCTGTTCCAGGCCATGTTACTTTTACTCGAGGAGGCCAGATACTTTTTCAGTCACCCAAGGTGAAACTTGCAAGCCTTCCTCTAATCCTTTTCCCCAAGGCCCTATTAAGCCAACCCAGCGTATATGGGGGGGGGCTTTTATTCTCCAAGGCCATTCCCATTGTACTGTCTGTCCCTGTCGCAAACAGGTTGGGGCTGGTAAGAGAATATTTTCATTCTTACCATATCCTGGCTTCAAAAGCTCATCTTTAGTAGTGACTTGCAGTTGTATAGGTGCTGCAGCCCTATGCAACAGAGCTTCCACTGGAGAGGGCCTGCCTTTGCAGGGGTCTCTCATTTAAAATCCTGACTGTCGGCCATAACTGCCATGTCCATCCCTTCAGGGATGGGGGTTGGGCAGATAGCCTTAGTCCCTTTTGGATCACTTTTGCTTATCTGCTATCCCCTACTTCACCCAGGCCAGCTATCATGGTCGTTACCTCATGTATAGGACAACCAATGTATGGGGCCAGTATGGCCATCAGTGACCCAAAGGATGTTGACGGAGCATTCTGCAGCACTATGTCTCTCATGCTGCCTGTAAAATTTTCATTGTCCGGGCCATGAGTGTTCACATTAAACATGGACTGCCACATCCCCAAATCTCGAATTAGTTGAACTAACTCAGTATACATTTGCCGTTTACTAACAGTCTTGGGCAGTTCTCCAGCATTTGCCCACATGGTTCAGGCAGCTGCACTCACCCATTCCATTAAGGAGTGATCATCTGGCCTTTGTGCATATCTGCGGCTATTCTGTAGCCACTGCCTCAGTGACAGGTGCATGGTGATGGAGGCTAATTTTTCCATCTCCTTGCCAGAGCATATCACACTATCCACCCCTATGTCCCATAAGTGCAACAGCCAAGCAGCCACGGGCTCCCCTTATTTCTGCCAAAACTGTCTCCCCAAGTCAACTAACTCAACCTTGGTATACGGGACATAGGTGGTGAATTGGGTCACCTGTGGATTGCCCACTGGTTGTCCACCCAGTCCCATGGGCTGCTCATGCTTCATGTTCTGATATAGGACAGGTCATGCCTGGAGACACATGGTCTCCCCCAACTCACCACTCGGTTCGTCATCTTCCCTGGCGTGAGAAGCAGGAGTGGCCAGTCGCTGCATGTCATCCTCTAGGACATCTATCCACTCTTCCAATGACTTTGCTTTCTGCTTTGAATCTTCCAGTTGCTGCACGTCATCTGCCAACAACTCTGCTTTCCACTTCAAATCTCGATCAACTTGTAGCAGAGTGAGCAGCAGCCAGGCTCTGGTCAGCAGAAAACTGACCACTGGGCACCACATGCTCAAGGACAGCCACATTTCCTCCCCCTCCCAAGGGACTTTTCGCTTCAGTGCCTGGTCTATGCTGCCTTGCCTTACAGCAAGCAGCAACCAGATCCCCGTCAACAGGAAAGTGGCCATAGGGCACAGCATGTTCAAAAGTAGCCACATTTCCTCCTTCTCCAAGGGCTTCTTGGCTCCTGTACCTGCTCAGAATCCTTCCAACTACACCAATTGTAGAGCTAGAGCTGAGGTCTGGTGCTCACTGGCCCCTCGAGTCATTTCACAAACCCTTCACATGCAGGTCTATGAGCTAGGTAACTGGCAAAAAGGTCCTTGGACCCTTGGCTGAAGTAGGAACAGTCTTTATTAAGCACACACAAAACTATGTGCTAAGCAGTCCACAGAGAAACTCTAAAACTCAACTGCTACCAGCAAAGTCCAAGGACAAACTGAAACTGAGGAGCTGCCAGCAGAGTAAACATGTTCTATTTTTAGACATGAGCTCTCTGCCAGCCAGCTCTGCTTCAGAAACTGAAGAACACACAATAGCAACAAAACTAAAAAGATATATTGGTGCACATGCATTCTAACTCCACCCACGCACAACTTGTTTACAAAGAAATAATATGTTGCTTGACCCCCAACCAGACCTGAGCCGTGGGAGCCTGACTAAATTATCCTATTTTCCCCACAGGGGGTAAAACAAAGGGACCTCGAGAGTGGGCTCCAAGACGACTAAACATAACATTTTCCACAGAGGAATATACTATAATACAAAAAACCAGAAGCCCTGGAGGACATGGAAAAGACTGTTCCTGAGTGCTTCAGTTATCTTAGTAGGAACATAAAATTTCACTGAAAGATGTTCTCAATTTGACTGTATTCTTCAGTTCAAGAAATTTCCACTTAAAAGGACATTTGAATTCATTTCTATTTTAGAGCAATTATTACAGTTCTTACCAAAAAATAATAAGTATTTTGCTTTATTTTTTCTTTTGAAAGAATCTCTTCTGTATCATGGAGCAACCGTCACTTTTGGAAGAATCTTAAATTCAGAATGCTGAGCCAGTAAGGTAACAGATACTCAAGATCAACCAGCAATAAACATAGCAGATACAACAATCACAAAAATATGTTGAACTTTTTAAGAGAACATAACAGGTTGCTGGGGGTGGGAAAGGGAGAGGAGAAAGGAAAGAATTGGTGAAGGGCCACGAAAATTGATCATCTTGTGTGATGATGAATATTTCAGTTATCCTAATTTGAATATCACATATTGCACACTGCAATATTCACTGATATTTGAACATCAATATTGAACACTGATATACAATGCTGTATTGCACAGATATGTGCAATCAGCTATGTTCCAATTTTTTAAAAAAAGAAATAAAAAGATAGAACAATCTCTCACACACACGCAAAATAAAAAAATAAAATAGCAGAGCTGATCCTCAAACGTAGGTCTTACACTTCTGATTCTCTTTGTCTTTGCAGGCCATTAACACTTCACCCAACATGCATGCTTGCCATCTGTTTTTGTTTTTGTAGCTTCACTCTAGGTCACAACATTGTATTAGATTGTAGTTGCGTTATACTAATTATGTAGGGAAATGAAAGCTTACAATTTTAAAAAGGTCCTCATTTGTACAGTGGTGAGTAAAAAAAAAAAAAAAGAATTTAGCACAGAAATACTCAGTTGACCATTATCTTCACTCCACACTGCATACAACCCAGCTGCATTTCATCACTGTCTT
>NW_007736050.1:37950-39239 GCF_000696425.1 Galeopterus variegatus
AAAAAAGGTCCTCATTTGTACAGTGGTGAGTAAAAAAAAAAAAGAATTTAGCACAGAAATATTCAGTTGACCATTATCTTCACTCCACACTGCATACAACCCAGCTGCATTTCATCACTGTCTTCTTCCACTTTGCAGAACTCCTAATACACATCTGCATTCTACTTAATTCTAAGTCTGTTCTTACAGAGGAACATACTGAAGTGTATTCTTCTGGGAAGAAAAGTAAGTATTCCTAACACATCAAAGCACAATATCAGGGCCGGCCAGTTAGCTCACTCGGTTAGAGCATGGTGCTGATAATGTCAAGGTCAAGATCCTTGTACCCGCCAGCTGCCAAAAAAAAAAAAAGAAAGAAAGAAAAAGCACAATAACAAATATTAACATATGTCATTTTCCTCAAGTTATTCCATCTTGTCATGCCTGCAATAGTGCTACTCTGCCCCTTATTCATTGGCCCAGAAAATCCATCAAAATCTCTGTTAGATTTTTTGTGTGTGTGAAAGGTGACTGCCTGATTCTAAATTTATATATAAAATATTTTTAAAACTTCCCATAAGTCAATAATAAGAAAGCAAACAACCCAATAAAAATGGGCAAAATATATTGACAAATGCTTCACCAAGAGGATATATGGAAAGCAAATTAATATCTCAATGAGATACTACTATAAGTTTGTATCCCCAGACAAGACAGCCACCAAAAACAAATAAAAAAACCACTATACACCTATTAGAATGGCTAAAATTAAAAATGCTTATCATACTAAGTGTTGATGAGGTTGTGAAGCAACTGGATCTTACATATATATTTCTGGTAAAAATGCAATGTGCAGCAGTCAATTTGGAAAACAGCTGGGCAGTTTTTTGTCAAGCTAAATATAGACTTAATATGTGATCCAGAGCTGGCTGGTTAGAGCACAGCCTTATAACACCAATGTCACGTGTTCAGTACCCATACTGGTCAGCTGCCAAAATATATATATATATATATGTGTTTATACATAAAATTATATATATGTGACCCAGCAATCTCCTTCCTTGGGTATTTACTTGGAAAAGTTGAATGCTCACAAAAAATTATATACAAAGGTTTATAACGGCTTTATTTGTAAACATCAAAACATAGAAATAACCAAATATCTGTTTTATTTTATTTTTTGAATACTAGCCAGTAGGCAGATCTGAACCTTTGTCCTTGGTGTTGTATGGTTGTGCCAGTCTTAAATAGTTTTCAACTGGTGAATGGATAAACAAACTCTGGTACAGCCACACAGTGGAATACTGCTA
>NW_007736050.1:39675-40494 GCF_000696425.1 Galeopterus variegatus
TCCTTGGGTATTTACTTGGAAAAGTTGAATGCTCACAAAAAATTATATACAAAGGTTTATAACGGCTTTATTTGTAAACATCAAAACATAGAAATAACCAAATATCTGTTTTATTTTATTTTTTGAATACTAGCCAGTAGGCAGATCTGAACCTTTGTCCTTGGTGTTGTATGGTTGTGCCAGTCTTAAATAGTTTTCAACTGGTGAATGGATAAACAAACTCTGGTACAGCCACACAGTGGAATACTGCTATTCATCAATAAAAAGGAACAAACTAATGATACACGCAAAAACGTGTATCAATCTCAAATGTGTTATGCTAAATTAAAGAACCTAAACTCATCAGATATCTTGGAAAAGACAAAACTATAGAAACAGAAAATAGATCATTGGTTGCCAGGACCTGGGGGAGGGGATAGAACTCGACTACAAAAGGGCAAGAAAGAATTTTCTGAGTGATGGAAATGTTCTC
The DNA here is from genome assembly GCF_000696425.1 of Galeopterus variegatus. NCBI lineage: Eukaryota > Metazoa > Chordata > Mammalia > Dermoptera > Cynocephalidae > Galeopterus > Galeopterus variegatus. Next base: position 40,148 of record NW_007736050.1, read on the forward strand.
TATCTTGTGATGATAGTTAGGTAATCACATGCATTTGTCAAAATATAGGATTGTACACAAAAAAGGGTGGATTTTACTGTATGTAAATTATACTTCAGTAAACCTGACTAAGGCTAGAGAAATTAAACAAGTTCCTAAAGCCACACAGCTAATGAAATGGCTAATAAGTAGCTGGTAATTATGGATCACCTCTGTGCAGGAAACAAAGACAATGCAGTACATAATAGGAATTCTAGCAATTACTCTTGGTTAAGTACCTATTATTTGTTCAACTCTATAATAATTATTTTATATTTTTCTTTTTTTAATCCAGCAGCCCTGCAAGGGTGGGTTGTTATTCTCTCTCT
>NW_007736050.1:41528-43036 GCF_000696425.1 Galeopterus variegatus
CACTCTCCCGAGTGAGCCACGGGCCGGCCCGGGTTGTTATTCTCTTTTTAAAAATCAAATAAACTGAGCTTCAAGGATGGAAATTTGAACTTACATCTTGGTGCCCCCAAACCTGGGCTTTTGTGATTCTTAATAGTTAAGAAATAAGTGGTGACTTCTAACCCAGTATGGATTAAAAAGGTATTTTAAGAGCTGGAGGATATCAAAGAAGTGAGATTGAATGAAACTGAAGTCGGGCTATGGAGGAAGAGCAGAATGTAGAAAGTTCTTCACCTCGTTTTCTAGGAGCTGCACGAGTTCTGGATGCTGGGGAATTCTTGTCCCATCTCTGAACGTTCTTCCCAACACTCCCCGGTGCTATGAACGAATAGAAAAACAAGCAAATGACTGGGTGAAGAGAAGTTTCATTGCATCTACTCTGGATACATGGTTGTTTTATCTTTCTTTCTAGATGGGTTTTTCTGTTTTGGGTTTTTTTTTTTTTTTTCTTTTGGCAGCCGGCAGGTACAGGGATCTAAACCCTCGACCTTGGTGTTACAGGCATCACAATCTACCAACTGAACTAACTGGCCCACCTTAAATAACATTTTATAGGGAATTAAAGTTTGACATTCTCCCTATGATGAGGACCTCTTCACAGTCCTGTACTGAGTTTTATAAGGATAAGCAACTGAGGAGATGGACATTGCACATCCAATGTCCTACTCAGCCATTGCTCCAGAAAACAAAGCATTTTCTTTTCTTTTTGGTGGCTGACTGGAGCCGGGATCTGAACCTGTGAACTTCGTGTTATAATATCATGCTCTAACCAACTGAGCTAACCAGCCAGCCCAAAAGAAAATGTTTTTGAAATACCCAGTACTAACCTAACGTCTTGTCTGCAGAGTTCAGGCACACGTCTGAACACTAAGTAATTTTTTATATTGATTCCTATCCCTGCAATCCCTATCCTTTTATAATTCAAACTTTTCATTCATCATTCACTGAACATTTACTGAGCACCAACTATGTGTCGGCTCTATTTTGGAAACTGTGAAACCTAGAGTCCATAAAACTGACAGAAATCCCTTTACACTGTTAGGGGAAGACAAAGAATAAATAACAAATTACATATTATGTTAGAGAAGACAAATGTTATGAGAAAATAGCTAAAGCAGCTCAAAGGGGATAAATGGTGCAAGCGAGGGTTGAGAAACAGATAGTGATTTTAAAAGGGTGTCAGAGTATGCCTCTTCGACAAGGTGACATTTGAAGAGAGACTTAAAGTAAGAAAGTTTACCATATTGACATCCGCAGAAAGAGCATTCCAGCTAGTGACAAGGCCCTAAGGTGGGAGGATGTTTGGCATGGTTAAGGAACAGGGGAGGAAGGGTGGCTGGAGATGAGGTCAGAGATAAGGGGAACAGGGGTAGGAGACACATTAGGTGAGGCCTTGGAGTTCATGAGTACTTTGGCTCTTCCTCTGAATGAGATCCATGAAAGGGTTTTGAGCAGAGGTGTGTCATATC
>NW_007736050.1:43303-69485 GCF_000696425.1 Galeopterus variegatus
CTTAAAGTAAGAAAGTTTACCATATTGACATCCGCAGAAAGAGCATTCCAGCTAGTGACAAGGCCCTAAGGTGGGAGGATGTTTGGCATGGTTAAGGAACAGGGGAGGAAGGGTGGCTGGAGATGAGGTCAGAGATAAGGGGAACAGGGGTAGGAGACACATTAGGTGAGGCCTTGGAGTTCATGAGTACTTTGGCTCTTCCTCTGAATGAGATCCATGAAAGGGTTTTGAGCAGAGGTGTGTCATATCTGACATATTTCAAAAGGTTGTTTTCATATATGCAATTGAATATTTTTCCCAAGGTTTTATAATTTTCAAACGTAAAAGTTGGTATAATACATGTATATTCTGTACTTCATTAACTAGTTATTAACATTTTTCTAATATTCTCTCTGTATATTTTATATATACAGTATATATATATTCCTATGTAACCATAATATAGTTATCATAACCAAGAAATTTAACGTTGCTGTGTATCATGTAATATTCACTCCATGTTCAGATCTTCCCAATTATCCCCCAAATACCCTTTTAACATCATTCAATCCAGGACACTTTTAAAAAATAGTATTTAACTTATATAGAATATGTGAAGGTAAGAAAAAAGTATGCGAGAGTATTTTAAAAAGTCGTTGAAAAATGGGATTAAGAGAAAATACAAACCTTTCCATGAACTTTTTGAAGACCCCTCATAAATCTTGTGCATAGCTCTGTGATTTTTTACATATGAAAGTGCCCAAGTAACTGCCACTCAAAACAAGGCTCACTTAATAATTGTGGGAGTGTAGTAGATTTTTTGTGTAGAAGGGGTAAATAAACTGTCTTACCTTTTTTTTTTTTTTGTCCTTTTTGAGACCGGCCGCACCGCGCTCAGCCAGTGAGCGCTGTGAGCGCACCGGTCATCCCCATATAGGATCCGAACCCGCAGTGGGAGTGCTGCTGCACTCCAGCGCCGCACCCTCCTGAGTGCGCCACTGGCTCGGCCCTAAATAAACTGTCTTAATGGTGGAACACAATTACTTATTTTGTAGTGAGAAATTTAAGTTTATTAGTGTGTTAGAAACAGGGAAAACAGGTAGCCTAAGTATGTTAGGCTCACTTAATAATTATGCTGAGACAACAGATATAATCAGGACATGCTTCGTCGTGGTCAGATTAACATTAAATCTTCTAGGCAAGCATATTACCGGTGGTATTTTGTACTTCCCATTGTTATCAAGGTGGACATAACCAAATTTCAACTTTTATGTCTATAAGCCCCTTCTTGGGCTGACCGGTTAGCTCAGTTGTTTAGAGTGTGGTGTTATGAAACCAAGGATCTAGATCCCCTACTGGCCACCCACCAGGAAAAAACAGAGAGAGAGACAGAGAGAGAGAGAGAGAGAATGTAGTCACATCCACTTTTGATTCCTGTCAGGGAGTTCACAGGCTCTCTTCAGCTGGCCCTCAGACTTCAGCCCCTGCTCTTGGAGTCCTCCATGGTCCTTTAGAGTCAGGGAATTTTGGAGGGCTGGCTCCAGATATCTCACACGTCCATTCCCACNTTTAATAGTATTCTGGGAGCATGGGAGAGTGACAGGGAGTGGGGGGAGAGTGCAGTGGTTAAAACATTACAGGAATTTTTGGCAGGCTTGTGGGGATTAGGGCGAGTCAGGGTGTGCATGTGACTAAGGAGTTTCATCTTGCCAGGGGCGTGTTAGAAACAGGGAAAACAGGTAGCCTAAGTATGTTAGGCTCACTTAATAATTATGCTGAGACAACAGATATAATCAGGACATGCTTCGTCGTGGTCAGATTAACATTAAATCTTCTAGGCAAGCATATTACCGGTGGTATTTTGTACTTCCCATTGTTATCAAGGTGGACATAACCAAATTTCAACTTTTATGTCTATAAGCCCCTTCTTGGGCTGACCGGTTAGCTCAGTTGTTTAGAGTGTGGTGTTATGAAACCAAGGATCTAGATCCCCTACTGGCCACCCACCAGGAAAAAACAGAGAGAGAGACAGAGAGAGAGAGAGAGAGAATGTAGTCACATCCACTTTTGATTCCTGTCAGGGAGTTCACAGGCTCTCTTCAGCTGGCCCTCAGACTTCAGCCCCTGCTCTTGGAGTCCTCCATGGTCCTTTAGAGTCAGGGAATTTTGGAGGGCTGGCTCCAGATATCTCACACGTCCATTCCCACTGCACCTCACACCTGCTTCATACCACATGCACTTGCGAGCACGGGCTCATCTGCATGGCTGTTACTTTAATATCCGGATGGAAAATCAAAGTGCACATCTCCTCCTCTCTTGGCTCCCCACTAACAGCAGGATCACACTATGTCACTCTTCTGCTATGGAATTCATCTGAGGCACACGGAGTACACAGCACCAACTGTCTCTCTTTCTTTTAATAGTATTCTGGGAGCATGGGAGAGTGACAGGGAGTGGGGGGAGAGTGCAGTGGTTAGAACATTACAGGAATTTTTGGCAGGCTTGTGGGGATTAGGGCGAGTCAGGGTGTGCATGTGACTAAGGAGTTTCATCTTGCCAGGGGTAGGAAGGAGGAGTAAATAAACCATCTTAGTGGTGAGATACAATTATTTATTTTGTATAAAGAGAAATTAAAGTTTATTTAAGGGTTGGAAACAGGGAGCTATCTATAAGCAGGATCAAAAGCAAAGTAGGGCTGGCTGGTTAGCTTGGTTGGTTAGAGTGCGGTTATGTAACACCAAGGTCAAGGGTTCAGATCCCTGTACTGGCCAGCTGTCAAAAATAATAATAATAAAAAAATACAAAATTAGAAAAGCAAAGTAAAATTCCCAAATTAATAAAGGAAGATAGGAAGGAAATAGAATACAAACTTGACAAATCCAATAAAAAAAGAGAAAAAGTTAAAAGGTAACAAAATTAGAAATAGTAATACATGGGCCAGCCCATGGCTCACTCGGGAGAGTGCGGTGCCGATAACACCAAGGCCACAGGTTCGGATCCCTATATAGGGATGGCCAGTTAGCTCACTGGGTGAGCGTGGTGCTGACAACACCAAGTCAAGGGTTAAGACCCCCTTACTGGTCATCTTTTTAAAAAATAAAAATAAAAAAATAATAATAAAAAATAAAAATAGTAATACACATACAATAAGGGATAAAATGTATTGTTAATTACTGTGGCACTACAGCAAATGTCAGAATCCTGTCGACATAGCCAACTGTAGCTCTCTTAATCCTGTTCACTGTGCCAATTGTAAAGCTCTGGCTCTGTCGGAATCCTGTTAGTGACGCCAGTAGTCTAGCTACAGGGCCACGCTAGTTGTCAGGCTCTTTTACCTGCAGGTAATCCTGCCAACTGGGCCGACTGTAAAGCTAGGGCTGGATCTGGAGCTCACAGACCCTTCAAGCCCATTCCACACTGGGTCACAGACCCTTCAAATGCCAGGCTGGGTCACCACACCCCACACACGCAAGTCTATAAGCTAGGCAACCAGCAAACAGGTCCTTGGAAGCCGCACATAGGAAAGCATGGCTGTGCCGGCGGACACCCGAGGCAGATGCCTGCCCACCTGCTTCACTAAAACTCTCTGAAGAACACAAGAATGGCAACAAAACTAAAAAGATACATTGGTGCACATGCACACTAACTCCCCCCCCCCACAATTTGCTTATAAACGATGTGCTGAACCACACCCAACTGAACCCGAGGCGAGGGTCCTGACCAAACCGTTTTATTTTCCCAACAATTACAATGAAAAATTCTGACCAACAATAAGCAATGGGGGGAGGAGCAACACTGTGGACCACGGAAACATCCTGCTTCTCAACAAACTCTCTCCTCTTGCTTTAACATTTACTGAGGATTCTTGCCTAAACTTACAAGTCTATATATCACGATTACTACAAATTTTCCAACTCCACCACTCCTTCTAGTGCATTACTTTCTATATGTTCATTGGAAGGGTTAAAAAAAACAAAAAAATCCCTGCAATTCCTTCTTGCCATCCTTCCTGCACACTCCCAATCTCCAGACAACTTCTGATCTGCTGTCACTATATATTAGGTTGCATTTTCTAAACTTTGTATAAATGGAAATATACAGTATGTATGCTTTTGGGGGTAAAGGCAGGGTCTGGCTCTTCTACTTCAGCATTTTTATTCTGATGCTCATTCACATTGTTATATATACCAGTAGCCTATCGGTGTTCACCGCTGAGTAGTATCTCCTTATACGTTATACATTGTGTACCCATTTACTTCGTGTAAATTTGAATTGTTTTCAGTTTGGGGCTATTACAAATAAAAAGCTGCTATGAACATTCATGTACCAAAAAAAAAAAAAAATCCCGTATTCACAATATAATAATAAAACAATGTTGGAAACCACCGTTAAAAGCATAAGACAAGTAAAAAACAAGAGACCTTTTCCAAATCTCACAGGATATAATTTAGGAAGTACATAAAAAAAAAGATTCAAACTCATCAGTTAGATACATTAAATTTGTGAAGCTTTTTGTATGACAATCATACCTCAGTAAAGTTGTTTTAAAAATAAATGAATCATGCAAAAGAAAATCATCCTTTTTGGCTTAATCCTATTTTGAGTTAAGAACATTAACAATAATTTGCATGCAATGAATGTGCTTTTCTAAATACAATAGATTAGTTATTTTATATACACATTTTAAATTGGATATACATTACATATTTATGATTGGGAAGCAACCTTGAACATTTTTAAGCAACAGAAGTACACAAAAGTTATAAGTGGACATAACATTGACGAACACCCTGTGTTTTTATCCCAGAGTAAAACCGTAGAGGTCTCAGGTTACGAAAACGGAAAATGTTTTGTATATTAAGAATCATGTTTTAGGGAGTAGGGGAAAAGTAGCAGTATCCCTTTGCCTTAAAATACATTTTACAGAATTTATGATTGGAATGGAACATCTCCTAAAGTAGAATTCTGAGGAAGAAAATCCAGCACAGAAGCAAACTACTGTTTCCTCAGCTTCACAATACTCAGCTGGAGTTCTTAAATGAGCTGCTGAGGGGCTGGCTGGTTAGCTCAGTTGGTTAGAGTGTGGTGTTATTAGCCCAAGGTCAAGGGTTCAGATCCCCATGCCAGCCACCAAAAAAAAAAAAAAAAAGACAAAAACACCCCACAAAAACAGCTGTTGAAGTCATTTCTGTCCCATAAAGGTAGACATTTAGCAGTATGAACAACTTTATTAACTGGAATGAATGATAATTTGTAAAGTGTTTTTCCATTTTTAAACACAGGAGTCTGTGTACCACAGTCCATGAAGCAGCAGGCACTGCTGGGGGTCTGAGGGTAACGTCTGCAGCTCAGTCTGCACGGCCTGTAAGCAGGAAGCACGCAGGATGTGGAGAGGACCAGAGTTCAGCCGCCAGTGGCACTGTGGAGTCGAGCCTTTACACCGTTAATTACAAACACAGATGTGCCCTTTCTCCTGGTATTCTATTCTCATTGGAGGCTTTTTATTAAGACCTTGTTCCTATAAAGCAAATAAAATGTGTGCTTTTAAAAATACTGAAACAAAAAAGAAATCTCAAGTTTCATCCTTGAATATAGCCAAGAAACCTACAACTGGAATGCCAATGCAATTGCCCTTAAAACTTAAGGACTGTGGAAAGGAAGCTTGTGACCATGTCATCAAGGAATGAGGATCACCCAAGTTATCATGCTTCTGTAATATATTCCTGTCCTGTTCAGGCCATGGCCAGAAGAGGTGCCAGAGTGGATCTTTTTATCATTTGCCCAGAGACCCAAGTATGTCATTAAAGGGTTATCCAAAGTGACCTCAGCCCTATTAGACTTGCTTGGCATAGAGAGACTGTCAAAAGAGAATTGCAGCAAGATGCAGAACAGCCAAAAGGGGGTAAAAAAACCAAGTACACATTCACACACTTCCTCCTACAGGAGATGGTAACTGTGCCAGGACCCAGGGGCTGCCTCTACCTCGAGGGGCTGGTGAAGAAGTCTACACTGAGGGGCATACCCACTTCCAGTTTCTATCCTCTGCCAGCTGTCCTAGACCTCTGGTGTTCAGTAAGCCTGAGAACAAAGGTGGGCTGACAGAGCTTGGGCTGCAGCCTAGGGTGGTTCTGGGACAACTGAGGAAGGGTGGGAGATGGACCCCTGAGAGCCAAGCCTGAGATGCACCAAGTCTCCTTCTTCAGAGGGATTCTTTTTCTCATCTTCCCTCTTCATAGGTTCCTCTTCATAGGTTCCTATTGAAGTTAGTAACCCCAGAAGCATGCGTGGTTACCTCAAAAAGTTCATGGAGGGCTGGCCCGGTGGCGCACTGCTATAGTGCGCCGCTTGGGAAGCGCGGCGGCGCTCCCACCTCGTATAACCGAGGGTTCGGATCCCGCATACAGACCAGTTCCCGCTCACTGGCTGAGCGAGGCGCGGGAGCAACACCGAGGGTTGCGATCCCGTTGCTGGTCCTGGTCCGGTACGGGGGCGACACTGAGGGTTGCGATCCGTTGCCGGATGCGGAAAAAGACAAAAAGGGATCCCGTTGCTGGTCCCGGTCCGGTACGGGGGCGACACTGAGGGTTGCGATCCGTTGCCGGATGCGGAAAAAGACAAAAAGGGACAAAAAAAAAAAAAGAGAAAAAAAAAAAAAAAAAGTTCATGGAAAGACTCGTATTCTCTTTTAATTCTATTTTTCCACGAACTTTCTGAAGTATCCTTATACATAAGCTTACCCTCTGTAATACAAAGTACCTCCAACTGTAGTCTCTATTTCTTTCTTCCTCTTATTCAACCAACATCAAATTATCTGCATCCTTCATGGCTTTGAATCTCCTATATTATCCAGGCAAGTATATTACTTGTACCTTCTTTGACTTTATTTGATGTTACTTAAGGCAACTTCCCCATGCAAATTCTCCCACTGACTTCATATTCCAGCCTTTCTCCTTAACTTTTTCCTTTCTGTCTCCTTTAGCTTGCCCCTACAAGATTGCTATTCTTTAAATTTAAATTTCTGGATCTGGCTGGTTAGCTCAGTTGGTTAGAATGTGGCGCTGATAACACCAAGGTCCAGGATTCAATCCCTGTACCAGCCAGCTGCCAAAACAAAACAAAACAAAAATTTAAAGTTCTGTCCTCATCACCAATACAAATCTTATTATCCTTACTAGTATTTAAATAACCACCAAATAATTATCTAGAAGCCAGATTTCTCTTCTAGCATCTACAAAAGGTGCCAGGCGCTTTAAACACATGAAAATCTGGGTTCTCCCACAAGATTTTTCTAATTGATTTTGTACCCTTCACCCCCTTTATCTGCAGTAGATACCTCAATCCATTTATGTACTTAAAATCCTTTGATGGCCCATCCACCAGGGATAAAGAGCTGCCTGACTTCAAACTCCTGGTTTCGCCCCATCCACTCCTGGAAAAGGTTTCAAAATTTTACATATGTCCACTTTTTTTTAAAACCGCATATAAGTTTGCTCAATGGGTTCTTTATAAAACTAAATACAATGGCCTTTTGAAATAAAATAAAACCTCCCTTACAGGGAGATAAAATTCCTGGTAACTTCTTAATTTTAAACCTGTTTGACCTTTGCACACCTTCTGGTCCAACTTGCTCCTTATATTAGAGATGTGGAAACTGAGGTCCAGAAAAGTTGTGTCATGTGTAAAGTTATTAAAACGGTCACTGGTAGAAACAGGACTGAGATCCAGGACTGCTCATCCTTGGTCCAATGTGGTGTCTTCAAAACAGTATTCCTCCCAACCTCTCCCCAGATTTATCAGTTTTAGTGGCATACTTTATTTTTTTGGCGGCTGTCCATTATAGGGATCCAAATACTTGACCTTGGTGTTATAAGGCTGTGCTCTAGGTGGCATATTTTAATAAAAATATTTCCCATCCTTATTTAAAAACAGAAATCATCATTATTTAGCTAGTATAGTTCATACAGAGAACGGCAAATTTATCAGGCCCCTTTTCCCAGGTCATTAGTCAAGTCATTTTCTTTAATATGTTGATTTCAATGTGGTTGGAACTTAAGTTATAGAGAAAAACCTTTTGTAGCCCTCCCTTTGTTCTCTTCATAATTGTGCTTCTAAAGTTGATCGTTTAATGATTACAAAGGTACTGCATTGATCACATCATAAAACTAATAAAACATTTCAAAAGAACATCACTGACTACTGGATAAACTTTAAACTTCCAACATTCAAAGTTTACTCCAATTTGATGCCAAATTAGTATCACTTAAAATCTCTAATACTCATTTTGAGTCAACATTTTTTGCATACATTGTATATTTCCATCTTCATGGCATTGCTCAAACTAATCCTGCTTGCTGGATGACCCCGATCTTGGAATAATTGCTATGTGCCAAACACAGCACTAAGAATTTTACATACATTAACAAATTTAATCTTCACAACATGTCAGATAGGTATTATTTTGCCCATTTTATAAATGAGAAAACTGAGGCTTATCTTCCCCCCTATACCACCTCATTATAGTCACACTGAACTACATGCAACTTCTACTCTGTCTTAAATTCAGATTTGGTGCTGTTTCCCATGCTGAAAAATGACCTTATTCCTTCTTTCCATCTAGTCCATTCTTCCCTTAACTTCGAAAACCGTCTTCTTTGATATTTGTCATCATAAGGTATTCTAGCTGTTTATTTGCCAGACATCCTCTTTAGACTGTAGGCAACTTAACGGTTTTTTTTTTTTTTTGCTAGTCATTATTTCTGTGTAGTGCATATACCTAGAATACAGTAATTACATAATTTTGTTTTTTGGTGGCTGGCCGGTACAGGGATCTGACCCCTTGACCTTGGTGTTATAACACTGTGCTCTAACCAACCGAGCTAGCCAGCCAGCTGTAATTACATAATGTACATAATGTTTGTTGCTCCAGAATTGTTTCTCCAGGTAAAAACATTAAGCTCTGACACAAAAATGCTTTTTCCTGGGTATAAACTTACCTGAGTCATAATTTTCTTGAAACTCTTTATGACAACTTGCTCTTCAAATATATGGTTAATTAAGGTTAATGTGTATCTTCCCCCTCCCCCTACTGAAACCCAGGTTTTAGTCTGTAAAACAGCACCAGGTAATTACCTGTGAACACACGTGGGGCACAACATATTGTCCTCCATGTGTGGGGGTGGAAAGTTGCAGGCAGGAAGCAAGAAGAGTGCACTCACTCTCCCTGTTTTCTTTTCAGGAACCCAGACTTGTCCAGCATGAAACTGCAGGCGAACCCAACCATTTGTGCTTGCAGGGAGACTTCTCCCATGGACCACGCACCACCTGACACCTAGGCAAGGTGAGAGAGGTAAGTGAACACAACAGGACACATGCTCACGTTCCAGACTGCACCAAGGCTTCTCACCCTGAATTCTACCATCTTTCTCAAGTGCCAGTTCCAAGATATGAACCCTGAAATCCTAACTTAACCTCTACTCTATCCTGTTTCCCTTTAGAAAAGAATGCAAAAAAGTTCCTGTTAAAACTTAAAAATCTAGTTGGAAGAGGGACAGCTGCAAATGACAGGTGGTAGAAAAAATAACCCAGAGTGGCTGGGAAGGCCTTCACAAAACAGGCTCAGGGGTCTCAACTCTTTAAGTCACTGCAATGCACTACGCAGTATATGGTCCTCTTTTGTTTTATTTCCTGTTATTCTTAGCAACATCTGACGTAGGTACTATTTATTATTAACCCATTTTGTGATGAGGAAACTTGGGACTACTTTAAACGACTCATTAATGTCACACACTTAACAGATGCCAAGAAGATCCAGGGCTCAAACCCAGGAAGTTGCTTTTAGACACTGCCTTTACTTTAAATTCCTTTTTAAAGAAGGAGAAAGAACTAAAGCTCAACAGAATGGTATCATCCTCTGACGTCATCAATAATTGAAGACATTGGTTCTCAAAGTGTTGTCCCGGATCAGCGTCCCCTCAGGACTGCCTGGGAAGATGATAGAAATGCAAACCCTCAGGCCCTACCCCAGACCTGAATCAGAAACTCTGTGGCTGGGGTGCAGGAATCACCAACCCTTGAGGTGTCTTTGATATATCTTAAAATTTATCAGAAGTTAGTATCACTTAAGCTTATTTCCTCATTGGACCAGAACACGCTCTTACGATTAGCCTTACCTTCAGTCTCTGGTGGCGTTTCCACGACCTCTGATTCCACTGCGTCCATCTTGCCGGCCCTGGCTGCTACTCTGGCCCAGGAGGCCAACACAGCCTCCGGGGCAGTAGTTGTCACCACAACTGGATTAATTCCCTCAAGGAGAGCAGCAGACTCTCCTAGGGTAGACAGTCCCTCCCCAGGTGGAGGAGCCATTTCAGGGGGATCAGTCTCCTCAGAATAGGTCCTTTTCTCAGAACTTTCCAGGAACATTTCCCCCATATTCCTCTTTGATTTTCCTTGCATCCTGGCTTCTTTTGCTGTGGTAGGAATATTCTACAAATAAGGTGAAATAATAAACGTCATAATACTAAAGATTAAAGTACTATCAGAAGTGTGGCCTGGGGGCTGGGGAGATGTTGGTTGAAGAATACAAAGTTTCAAATAGCTGGGAGGAGTAAGTTCAAGAGACTTCTTACCCAACATACATGGTGACTGTAATGAATAACAATGTACTGTATTCTTTTTTTTTTTTTTTAAAAGATGACCGGTAAGGGGATCTCAACCCTTGGCTTGGTGTTGTCAGCACCACGCTCAGCCAGTGAGCAAACCGGCCATCCCTATATGGGATCCGAACCCGTGGCCTTGGTGTTATCAGCACCACACTCTACCGAGTGAACCACGGGCTGGCCCAACAATGTACTGTATTCTTGAAAAATGCTAAGAGAGTAGATTTTAAGTGTTCTTACCACACACAAAAAAAAGAGTATGTGAAGTAATGCACGTTAATTAGCGTGATTTAGTCATTCTGCAATGTATACATATTTCTGAACAATATGTTGTGCACAATAAATGTATACAATTTTTATCTGTCAATTAAATTTTTTTTTTTAGGGCTGGCCTGTTAGCTCAGTTGGTTAGAGCATGGTGTTATAACATCCAAGATCAGGGGTTCAGATCCCTGTACCAGCCAGCTGCCCCCCCTCAAAAAAAAAAAATTTTTTTTCTTTAAAAAAAGAACTCTTTGCCTGAGTTGGTGAAAAGTGGGGTCAGGGGTAGGGCTGGCCTGTTAGCTCAGTTGGTTAGAGCATGGTGTTATAACATCCAAGATCAGGGGTCCAGATCCCTGTACCAGCCAGCTGCCCCCCCTCAAAAAAAAAATTTTTTTTTCTTTAAAAAAAGAACTCTTTGCCTGAGTTGGTGAAAAGTGGGGTCAGGGGAATATTATTATTAGAACTAGGGTGGAAGGAAAAGGAGGGGCTAAGAAAGTCCCTGTACTCATTTTTTTATGCTAAAATAGGTAATTAGGACAAAAACTGAAACTTCCACTCTTCTAATTTATATAAAAAGTAAAAAATTACTCACCTTCTGGTTTGGGTAAGCATATTCACAGAGTCGCTTATATACCTCTAATTTCTAAGACAAGAGAATAACGGGTTATTAATGAAAGCAGGATTCCTACCCTCCCTTCTAGCAGCATGGTATCCCACCCTGCGCCCTCACCTGGCCTTTGGTGCTTAGTTTTAACTGTCCGCACCAGGCCCGCACAACATCTCTGTGAAGCAGGTTGATTGGAGGCAGTTGAGAGGGTAAGGGAGGAATTGGTATCTTCTTCCGAGGCTTTAGGTTTTCATTGCATTGTGCCTTTTCCTTTAGACAGGAAGCTGAAGGGAATAGAATAAAATTAGTAATAATTAATTTGTGTGTAACTTTTCAGAATTTCAAAACTACTGTCACTTTTGCCCTCATACTCCATCCCGCATTGTACAGTTAAAGGACTTGCCAAAGACCACATAGCTTCCAAGGGACAGACCGCAAACCTAGGACTTAATACTTTTAAATACCAGTTTTACTTCCTGAAATGCCCTATCACACACATGCACTCGCTCCATTGTGAGACCACCCACCCACAGAATCCAGGTGGTTGCACTAGAGATTGTATTTCCATCCCAGAGGAATGACTGAAGTCTTAGACTTGAGATTGTAAATACTCAGCATTGCCTAGTCCTCTCACCACAGAACAAAATGCACACCTGACAGTGCTACACACACAACCACTGACATCTGTAATTCTTCCAGCCCACCCCAGTCAGGGCAGTGCTCCGACCTCATTGCACATAACTCTCCCCAGCTCTACTGTGTTTCTGTTCATCCTGGTGCTGTTGCTGTGCTGCACACACAGTGTCACAACTCATGACTTACAGAACACACTTCCAAAACCTCATTATAGTCACACTGAACTACATGCAACACAGACAGTAATGACACTATGAGTCACTACGGTTTACTGAGTACATACATATTACTTGTCAAGTGTAATGCAGGTGTTTTACCTAACTATACTATGTTAATTAGAGCCAAACCTGCTCCCCACTTCCACTCCCCACCCAACCCATCAGGGTAGATGCTATCCTCACTTAATTTTCAGGAAGTGGAGTTTCAAGGATGGGGTTTCAAACATACAGTTGTCTGTCCCCAAATCATTTTGCACTGAGATCCTTAACTCCAAGCAGCAGGTGCAGGCAAAATGATGATCAGAACCAAATACGGTGTAGGAGTTTGACACAAAGGGATCAGTTATAGCAGAGCTGACCAAAAGGCTTGAGGGAAGTGCGATTTAAACTAGGCTTCAAGGAAGCGTAGGATTCGCACAATACAGAATGGAAATTTCTTCCCTACTTTATCTACTCCTTCAGAAAGAAATACTCCTCAGGCTTCTCAGACCTGAGGAAGTGGGATGTGAGATTTATAGACCTCTCACCGTTGTCACCGTTCACAGATTTCTTTTGTTTGGTCTCCTTTGCTGAGGTTCTTGGTAAAGCAGATGTGCCTGGTTGACTCGAGGTCCAATGTTCCTCTTCAGTTTCTACTGACACCCGTTTGGATTTGGGATTCCCGTATTCTTCCCACGACTTCTCTGTTGAATTCCACTGGGAATGGAAAAGCTAGTCAGCATTCCTCTCGTTTCTGAATCACCACATACACTACCTGCCTTAAGATAACTCTAGGTGTCTAAGGCATCTAGAAAGTCAGCACACTTAGCTGGTGGTGTGTATTCTCCTCTGGGTATGATCTTAACACCCAGTTCTATGTATAAGACAGGGAAGCCATTATGGAGAAATGGGAGGAAGCCAATTTGAAAGTACAAAAAAAGTCAAAGTATAGATACAGACAAAAAGAAAACAGGCTCTACCTTGTGAGAAGCCGTTATGTCACCCACTGTATCTGCTGTCTCTCACCTAGAAAACTATTTTCCATTCCTTCATTCCTAACCCCTTTTAAATAAATTATTTTTCCATACTGTTGCCAGACGGATGCTACTCAAACTTTACATCCCTTCAGTGGTTTATCGCTCTTGCCATGAAGATAAATGTCTGAAATATGCCTACCAGCCTCTTATATCCAATTGCAGCCTCTACTCACACCCCTCTCCAAGGTTCAAGCTCAATCCCTTTCCTTTCTTTTTGGCGGCTGGCCAATACAGGGATCCAAACCCTTGACCTTGGTATTATCAGCACTGAGCTCCCCCAAGTGAGCAACTAGCTAGCCCCAAGTTCAATTCCTTTCCTTTCCAAGTTGTTCCTAGGGCCAGAAGTGACATTCCTCAGCCCCCAGCCCCACCTAATTACATTCTTTGTGTGTGTGGGGGGGGAGGGTGGCTGGCCAGTATGGGGATCCAAACCTTTGACCTTCATGTTACAACAAGACACTCTGACCAACTGAGTAATTGGCCAGCCCCTTCTATTTACATTCTTAAATCTGACTTTCTTGCTTTCTTGCCGGGTCTCACTAGGGTTATTTCAATTGAGAACACTCTCAAGTCCTTCCAGACCAAGTCAAATTAACTACATATTACCTTATCCCCAGTATTTATCTATTGCAATTCTTCACTTGCTTGTGTTACATGACCAACACTTGTTACTCCACTTAATTGTAAGCTCCACAAGGGTAGAATTCCTTTTCTTTCATTGTAGACACTTAATAAATATTGGTGAATACAATTAAAAGAAATGAAGGGGCAATGGAGATAAAGTTGTTTAATACAGAGAAACTGACATGTCTTGAGCCTCCATCTTTTACCAGGTATTGGGTTTTGACATGCTCCTTATTTTTATTCACTTAATCTTCATAATTTATTACTTTATTTTTCAGATGCATAAGCTGAGGCTCAGAGGTTACATAACTAAGGGCAGACAGGTTAAGAGCATGTTGGACATAAATTAAATCTTAGGTCAATTTGCTCCCAAACCTAAATCCTTTTCTATTACTCCCAA
Organism: Galeopterus variegatus; assembly: GCF_000696425.1. Taxonomy (NCBI): domain Eukaryota; kingdom Metazoa; phylum Chordata; class Mammalia; order Dermoptera; family Cynocephalidae; genus Galeopterus; species Galeopterus variegatus. The sequence continues at coordinate 57,703 of NW_007736050.1, forward strand.
GGAGGGAGTACTGGCCAAATCAACATTTGTATGGCATTTTTAACATCTCTATAGCAGTTTTACATTTGTATTCAAAATTTACATTTGCATAACTCTTACACACTTTGGGGGCTCACAAAAGTCTTAAAATTGAGAGGGCTATACCGGTCAGCCGACAAAAAAGAAAAAAAACAAGAATAAAAAAAAAATAGGAATTTAAAAAAAAAAAAAAATCAAGAGGGTGGAAAAACGACCCGGTTCTAGGAAAGAGGCCTTGAAAGCACTCGGGTTCCCCGGCCTGGCACTTGGGTACTTCTGGCCCCAGTCTCCAACGCTGTCCTTCAGCTCCTGTCTTCACTGCCTGTCAGTGTATGGCTTCTGCTCATCCCCTGGTCCCAAGGACTCTGGGAAAAGGAGACCAGCTCAGAGCCCGCACCTCTGGGATAGGACCCGCTCTGACTAAGGGAAACGAAGGATTTCTTTCTTTCCCAACTTCAGCTCAATTACTCTTCGTGAAATCTTTCCCTCACCTTCCCTTTTCTCGTTACCATTTCCTTACAGCCCCAATACTCGATTCTTCTGACAGGATAAAGCCTCTCTTCAAAGAAATCAAAGCAGGAAACCCCATTTCTCATGCTTCTCCAACACACCCCGACTGCAACCACGTCTAAAGCGTTACGTTTTTTTCCTTTCTCTAACGAGAGGAACTGGCCTGTTTGCTCAGTTGGTTAGAGCGTGGTGCTCTAATGTCCAGGGTCCAATCCCTGTACCAGCTAGCTGCTAAAAAAAAAACAAAACCCCAAAACAAAAGAGGACATTATAAGATACATAATTTTCTCTTAAAAAAAAAAAGAAAAGAAAAAAGATTAAAAGTGCTCAAGGAGAGAAACAGGAGACCCACAAAGACAAACAAAGCAAACCCACTAAAATTGTATTTACCTCTTTGCCTCTTGCATTCTCCATACTCAGAAAAGAAGTTGAGGTTGACTGAAAAAAAAAAAAAAAAAAAAATTCTTCTTACTGCAAAATGGCCCCAGGCCCCAGATTCCTCTTTGAAAAGTCTCCACCCACTTCAGGCTACTCATAGGCGCTTTTTTCTCCTCCCCCTCTTATCTCCTCCCCTTCTGTTCCCTCCCCCACAATTTGTGAACGCTAAAATTGCTTTTTTATTTTTTGAGGTTGAAAATAAAAGCAACTTTATTAGGAAGACTAAGAAAATTGTATGTTAACTTGAACAGCTGGGCTGTACAAGAAAAGACTTGAAAATTCCCTTTCCGATGACCTCCAAGAGACTTGGATTCCACTTACATGCACCCTGTCCTTTCCTCAGACCTCTAACTTCTGCCTGGAATTGAGCACAGACATGGCCTACATTTTCCCTCAAATGAATGCTAAAATTGTATACTTTCTTACTTATGAGTTGATTATTGGATGATTGAATTGTCATTACTAATCCTGGCTGGCCAGGTAGCTCAGTTATTCTAACACCAAAGCCACAGGTTTTGGATCCCCTTACTGGCCAGCCACTAAAAAAGAAAGAAAGAAATAAAATAAAATACTATTCCTGGCCCTTTTCTGTGAATTTTAACATAATTATCCAAGGTGCAGCTCGGGAGACAACTAGGAAGTTGAAAACTCCTTCAGAATAACTATACAGAAAAAAAAAAATGTTGCTAGAGACTACTGAACAGGATGTGTGAGGAGTTTTAATAATGGAACTTGTGGAAACAATAGATTTCAGGGGCCAAACTGGCAGACTGAAGAAAGCGAAACTGTTTTCTTGTACCACGTTAAATTCCATTTCTTAACCAAGTTACTCAACCAATTAAAACTCCAGCTTTTAATCTGTGCTGATAATAACTAGCACTATCTGCCAACAACTAATAGCAATAATCTTTAGTCTATTGAGTATTTGTTATGTACCAAATTCTAGGTTTAAAATTCACAGTCATTATTGTTCTGCATTTTATAGATGACAAAAATTTGTATAAAATCGTGTTAGTGAGTTTCCCAATAGCACAGTAAGTGGGCCCCTAACCTACTGATTCCCACAGAAGTTCAAGATCCTCCTTAAAAATAGTTTGATTTCTCTTGCTCTCTGTGCTCTCTCTGCTTCCACCATGTTGCAATGTGAGACCCCTGGGTCGCTGTCGCCACCACCAGATGGACTTTGGACTTGCCAGCCTCAGAAACTGTAAGAAATAAATGTCATTTTCTTATTAAAAAAAAAAAAGTTTGAAAAGAATTCCTCCTCATATCATTCCTCCTTGTCAAGCTGTCAGCGATCAGAGATATGAAGTGAAGAAATTTCTTATGTTAAGAAGCAATGATTGTGGGATTCTCAAAGCTGCTTTTGTCAGGTTACAATATCTGCTTTGTTTTGTTTTGTTTTCTACATCTTATTGTTTGTCCTGAAATGATGAATAAGAGATGATCCTTACCCAGAGTGGTGGTGATATGTGCTCACAGCTAGAAATACGAGGACAGAGGAAGAAAATAAATGGGACCCAGGAGTAGAGAAGGAAATGCAGGCTCTGGATTGGGCAAGCCCCAAGGCACCAAAGAGGAAGCCAGGTACTGATGTCTGGACTTAAAATAGTTTGACTTAATGATTTTTCAACTTCACCACGGTGCAAAAGCAATATTCATTCAGTAGAAACCATACTTCCAGTACCCATATAACCATTGATTTTCACTTCTAGTACAATATTCAGTAAATTACATGAAATATTCAACACTTCATTATAAAATAAAATTTATGTTAGATGATTTTGCCCAACTGTAGGCTAATGTAAGTGTTCTGAGTACACTTAAGGTAGGCTAGGCTAACCTATGATGTTTGGTAGGTTAGGTATTAAGTGCACTTTTGAGGGGAGGGTTGTAAGTAAGGGAAATCTGACCACTTGACTTACCAGCACCACACTCTCCCAAATGACCTAACTGGCAAGCCCCCAATACATTTTTGACTTACAATATTTTCAGCTTACCATGAATTTATCGAAACAGAACCCCATGGTAAATTGAGGAGAATCTTTATTTAGAATTGAGATCATCTGTGAGATTGTGTGATATCAGTACTTTACCCTGGCCGTTAGATAATAACCAGAAGAGACTTACTAGTTAAGGTTTATATGTAAAGTGCATGATTAAATTATCTTTCTTTCCTCAGTGTAATTGGAGGTAAAATTGCTAAGTTCTGAATTAAGTACAAACTGAGGTATTGAGATATCTAATCCTGGGGAAGGTACAAACTTTAATTTGTGTATAAATAGATGGAGTATATTTTGGAATCATGATTTATGAATTCGTAAGCCCACTACCATTTTGAGGAACACAATTTTTTTATTCTTTTTTTTTTTTTTGGCAGCTGGCCAGTATGTGGATCTGAACCCTTGACCTTGATGTTATAACAAGGCACTCTGATCAACTGAACTAACCGTCCAGCCCTGGAGAACACAATTCTAAAAAATTTGTACCAACCATTAAAAAGAATGGGTTAGCTGACACCTTATATATAAAATGGATTAGTACAATTTAATTTAAAATGTTTGAGCATAATTTAAAATAATATCACTGAGTTCTTGAATTAAGCAAAATGCCAAATATCTTTTTGTCGAACTTGTTGAAGTTGTAGTAATTTATAAGCAATATTGGCCAAAGTAGAATGTATTTGTGCTTTGATTTCTGTAATATAAAATAAGACTAAAAAATAAATAAATAAAATAGGACTAACTGTAAGTTTATTGTGTTTTTTAAGAAATAACTAATGTAATTTTACATGTAGGTTTTTTTTTTCTTTTTTTTTTTGACAGCTTGCTGGTACAGGGATCTGAACCTTTGATCAATGTGAACAATTTCTTGCAAATATTTAGTTGTCAAAGAAAAACTGTTTATTGCCTTTTTTTATGTTATCTTTACAGTGCCTGACAAGTTATATCTATCCTGAGTTCTAAAAATATTCATAGTTCAGATCCTCTTACTGGCCAGCCGCCAAAAAAAATAAATAAATTCATAATTGAATCTCCCATTTGTTTATTGAATAAAAATGTATTGAGCATTATTGTATACTCAGCATTGGAGACACAGTGGTGGACAAAAGCTGACAAAGAACCCGTCCTTGTGGACTTGTAGTCTGGTAGGAAAAACAGACAGCAAATAATATCTGTGACTAATAATATAAGCCAATGCTCTTACACACACTTTAAAAAATGTATTATATTTATTTACATGTATAATCAAAACAAATGCAAACTATTCAATTATGACACTTGAAAAGTAGGAAAATTCTTTACGTAAATGACAGCCTGCCATAGGGGCATCAGATGTGAAGGAGAGGCGAACTGAATAAGGGAAGGGAGGGACGACCTGCACGAAGGTGCAGCACTGGAGAGGAGCCCAGCACGATTCAGGGACTAAAAGGAGGGCTGTGTGCTGGGGCTCAGAGAGGAAGGAAAGTGTGAGTGGAGAGCTGGCTGGTTAGCTCAGTTGGTTATGGCTCAGTGTTGATAACACCAAGGTCAAGGCTTCAGATCCCCTTACTGGCCAGCTGCCAAAAAAACACAAAGTGTGAGCTGAGTTTGAATAGGTAGGCCTGTTGAGCTATTGAAAAATTCTTGGTGGGCTGAGACTGATACTAACTGATATCTTGTAAAGATCTCTCAACTGCAATGAGGAGAAAGAAATGGAGATGGAACAGAGGCGACACAGCAAAGTGAGTTAGGAGGTTACTGCAGCAGTTGTAGGCCTGAGATGCTGACGACTGGACAGGTAGTGTAGACTGCCGTTAAGACCACAGACTCCAAAGCCAGATTGGATTTAAACCCCATTCACATCCTCGCTAGCTGTATGACCTGAGCAAGCTATCCAACATCTTTAGGCCTCTCCCTTTCCTCATCTGTAAAATGGGGATAGTGAAAATAATAGCCCTTTCTTAGAGGGCTGGGTTGTAGGCCTGTCCCAAGAAAACAGTGTACTGGACAGTGTCTGGCAGTGTTAGGTGTTTCTATTAGAGTGTTGAAGAGGAATACAGATTTGAGAGATGTTGGGTATTCTAGCCAGGTTTTTGTTGTTTGTTTCCATATTTTCTAAAAAAAAAGTTTTAATTGAATAAAATGAGCTGAATTAATGAGGCCTTTAGTTTACCTGGCGGCAGTAAATCTTCCAAAGTCATTAATCTGCATTTACAGAAGACCAAACAGGATTGTATCTTATGTAACCATGTTGTATTTGATGGAATGGAGAGATTTGGTGGGAGGTATGGCTGTGGAGGCTGTTTGGAACACTTATCTGAATCTCTGTACTATATTTTCCTTGAAGTGCTGGGTCTAAACCTGGGCTTATTTAAAATTTATGTATAGTTGAACTCATATCCAGAATAATTTTACCAATTTATAACAGTGTATGAGAACACTTCTTTCTTCATATCCAAGAGACTGGTATTTTAACAAGTACAGTAGAACTTGACACACCTAATTTACAACAATTCTATCTTTTAGTATCCCCTAAAGTAGGAAATCATTGCTCTTTTTTAGGGGGGTGGGCAGCTGGCTGGTACCCTTGACCTTGGTGTTATTACACTGCTCAAGCCAGCTGAGCTAACCAGCCATCCTGGGAAATCTTTGCTCTTTTAGGGCTTATTTTACTTTTGGAAACAGGTGAGCCATTTAGAATTTAGAAAGTAAAGCAGGCCATCACGTTAAAAAAAAAAAAAAAAAAGAAAAGAAAAAAATAGTTGGACATAGATGATAGAGATCTCATGAAAAAAAAGAACCCTAAAAAACCTATTTCTTTGTTTAAAAACTGTTTCCCTTCTTCCCTTTCTCTAACCCCTTTCTTTCCTTCCTTCTTTCCTTCCTTCCTTCATTCCTTCCTTGCTTCCATCATATCTTAGGCACTCATAATAAAAAAAAAATGATTCTTGTTCTTAATTACTTCAAGAACAGTTCCAAAAGTGAGCGAACATAGTGTCGTTGAATTAAATATCTGGTTTCCTTAGGCATTTGCTTTAAAGAACCAGGCTTATTAATCAGGGGCAGATTTACTCTGAGGCTAATGAAGTTGAAGCTTCAGGTCCTTCACTTGCACTGGCCCATTCCAAGCTCCTGTCAGGGCCCTGGTAATTTTACATTCACAATTATACATTACTTTTCTTAAAGCGGGGCTTCCAAAATTGCCTAAGCTTCAGGCCCCGCAGATCTGCCTTAATGATAAAGCATACACACTGAAATGTTTGTTTAAAACAGTGATATGTCTCGAAAATCTCTCCTAATATGCTGTCCTTTTTGCTTCCATCTACTAGTTCCATCCCACAAGCCCCTAATTGTGCTTCAGGAGAATCATTCCTTGGTTATTAGGTTTTCACTTTCTGAACCTCTGCATGTGCTAAATGTCAAAGTAATTGTCTAACCCGGGGCTATCATTAGCACATATGGAATTTTGTATACAGTCTGAAAAGATAACAAGTTGGGGCTGACAAATTGCAAAAAAGATCAATTAGAAAAAAGTTGCCACTGCTCCCAGGCTGACGCAGCTCTGAGTTGAGGCCACAGGGCTCAGCAAGTGGCCCGATTCTTGTCCGATCTCTGGAACACCCTGGTGGACGCTACAACCTGTACAATCATTCTGGCAGCCCTGTGTCCCTAGTTTATTTCCAACATGTTATTTTAGAACAGATTCAAATGCTCTTTGAAGCCATGATAAATTATATCAATCAATTCTCCTAGAGACTCATCACTGCTGTAGAGGACATTGATAAGTTTTCCAAAGTGTATTCTTCACTAAGCCAACTGATAGTGCTTGTAGATTGATTAGTGTTGTTTTTCCAAGTTGTTTGCTGTAACTTGGGGGAAAGAGAGGTAGCTGTGAGAATGCAGGCCCTCATGAACAGATTTCAATTGAAAATAGTCTGACTTATACTAGTCTTTGTGATCATAAGAACTCAACGAGATATAATGACCTACTTTGTAGTGAAGAAAGGAAAACACAAAGATCTGGACAAGAAGTAGTGACTAAGTTCCCAGAGTAAAAATTCTTACTTTCTCCTCATTACCCACCAAGTCCTATTAAGTCTACCTCTAACGTTTCTCAGCACTGATTCTTCATTTTCGTCCTCCCAACTAGTATCTGCACCACCATAATAACTTCCTTATTGATGTTCTTATTGTCACCCAGTCTTCCCTTTCCAGACCATCCACATGAAGCCAGCTATGTAAGATTTTGCTGTCCATCTCCAGGGGACACGGTTCTGATGTCAATGGCACCTGCAGGAGTCCTTTCAGCTCTAGTGTTCCAGTGACTCAGGGGATAGAACACATGAGTACACGGAGACCTTTTTACACAGATAACTGTCCTGAGGAATTTAGGGTGAGAGTTTATAAAAGCAGGCTAATTTAATTCTACAACATGTTTGCATTTTTTTCTCAAAAGCTTTAACTCTTCTTAAACATAATTCGCTTTTTTGAGGCTTTAAATTTTACCCAGCTCTGAAATAAGGTGGCTTTTGTGATAAAAATTGTTTTCCTCCTGAGCTAGAAGCATAACTGTGCATAGAACAGTAAGACTAACTTAAATGAAAATGATTACTAAATAACTGTAGCTTCAAAGAGAAGATAGGTAATAACACTTCGCATTTATACTTGCCTGCCTTTCATCTGAATATCTCAAAGGAAAGCAACATGTAGTGATGCTGTGTTATGGTTGAAAATTACAGCTGTGCAATTTCCTTATTCCTGACTGTTTCTCCTCTCAAATATGATACTGAGTTAAAGCATCTCAAGAATCTAATATCTATTATGTTGAACACAGGGTTTTTCTCTTTTGTTTTCTGCCCCTCTAACGTCAACCTCAAGTGGCAAAGGGATTGATGGACAATGTTTTTGTCGTTTTGAAGCACTTACTATCATTGGGAAAAAACATAATAATAAGGTATTGAAGAACATTTTTCTCAGCTGTTCTAAAGTGGCGGTGGAAAAATACAAGATGAAGTTGGAAACAGAACATTCTCTGCACCCCCAGAATCAATTCAATCACGATGTTAACAAACACTTTAGGAATGTGGCAGAGAACTAGCCTGTCCACTCTGTTGAAGCAGAAGACTTCCAGGATGTGCTCAGTGGTATAAAAAGGAGTTATTTCTATTAGAGCCCTGACTTACAACACTGTGAATGTCCTATACATAGATGCATTGGTACCGATCCTTTTTACATACCTTCTTTTGTGAGGATCTATTTTTGGTACCTTTAAAATGATCATATAGGGCCGAGCCCGTGGCGCACTCGGGAGAGTGCGGTGCTGGGAGTGCAGCAGCACTCCCGCTGCGGGCTTGGATCCTATATAGGGATGACCGGTGCGCTCACAGCGCTCACTGGCTGAGCGCAGTGCAGCCGGTCTCAAAAAGGACAAAAAAAAATAAATAAATAAAATAAATAAATAAAATGATCATATAAATACTGGACAGCTGCAAAACAAAACAAACAAAATGCAAGAAAAACTGATAATAAATAAATAAATAAATAAATAAATAAATAAATAAATAAATAAATAAATAAAATGATATCATATCTGTCTGTAGGCACATGAGTTTTTGACCCCTGACTTATGAGAGGTTAAAATTTCTAAATGGATAAGAAAAGAAAAACATTTTTTGGGGGCCGAGCCCGTGGCGCACTCGGGAGAGTGCAGTGCTGAGAGCGCAGCAGCACTCCCGCCGCGGGTTCGGATCCTATATAGGGATGACCGGTGCACTCTCAGCGCTCACTGGCTGAGCGTGCTGCAGCCCGGTCTCAAAAAGGACAAAAAATAAAATAAAAATTAAAAAAATAAAAAAGAAAAGAAAAACATTTTTTGCTGGTTAATCATTCACAGAAGTGATTTCCCCCAAGGTGAATAAAATTTCATGAAAAATAAGACCAGGGCCTGCCAGAAAGGGAACTGAGCTGTCTAGGCTTTGCGTTTTCAAATAGCCTTACACTTAGACATTCAAAATAATCTCCAAATGAGGTTATCCATATGGCCAGAGATAGACTATCAGGACTAAAAGAGAAATATGTTAATCATGCAGTTTTAATTGTTAGAAGTAAATATTTTCTACAATTATACAAGATTTTCTGCTGAAGGGACAGAAAGGCAAAAAGAAGCCAAATTCCCTCTGTCAAGCCCTTTTATAAAGGCATTAATCTATTCATGAGGACAGAGCCATTATGACCTAAACACCTGCCAAAAGGCCCCACCTCTTAACACTGTTGTGTTGGGAATTAAGATTCCAACAAATGAATTTTGAGGGACACATTCAGACCATAGCACCGTTCAACCCACATGACCCTTATATTAGTCTATGCACTACCAAACGTAGTAATTAGATTATTTACACAGATTGATCACCCTATATATACAGTGGACAATGCTTTGATGCACAAGTAAGGTGAACTCCACAAATACTAAGCTAGATACAAATACAAAGCTAGATATGGCTTTGGCAAAAGATCATAAGAAAATCTTATGGAATACTTTTTTTTAAGCATGTAAGACTATGTAGGTATGATAACTTGATGCGATTCAGAGGCAATTTTTCTGACAAGATATTGGCCTTTTTTACCATTAGGAAGTAGCCAACTTGAAATGCAGTGAATGTAAAAGACTGCAAACTTTATAATTATAAATTGGTTTAAAATACGTGGAAGTGTGATGTATACATATATCAAAATATCGTGTTGTATGCCAACCATAAATATATACAATTTTTTTTGGAGGGGGGGGGGGTTGGCTTTCCAGTAAGGAGATCTGAACCCTTGAAAATACATACAATTTTTATTTGTCAATTATAATAGATAGATAGATGAAAGAAAGAGAGCGATGCTAATGAAAGGAGGGTATGTGGTCATGCTCTATTATAACCAAACAGTAGGGTGCAGAAAAATAATATGTCAGTGCTTGAATTTATTTACAACTGCCCAAAAGAGAGAGAAACTCCAGCTAGTGGATGCAAGTATTCTTGACCCTACAGTGAAGCAGATACTAAGAATATTAAATCCCCTCTGCTCACATCAGGAAGTTCATTAATAGGAGCCAGGGGTCAATTTCAACAAACATATTGACTCCAATGGGTCAGCACTGATGAGAATTTAATGATGAGCACATCTGTGTTCCTGAGAGATGCATGATGGGAGCTGTGCTTCAGGAAAATTACTCTGATTTGGGACTGTTGTGGGGCTCCCTGCTAGGGATCATGTAGACCAGGATGAGGTTGGGGGTTGGTGAGACTGGAAAGGCAAGGAAGGTTATGAGAAGCATTGCAGAGGTAGAATCCCAGGGGAAATTATTAGATATGGGGGTCTGAACTTTGTTACAAGAGTGAGGTTTAAATTTCGGTACTATGAAGATGGTAATATTATTAACACCACGCTTGAACTAAATAGATGTGGAAAAGAGAATGTGTCCTGGACTTGAGTGATCGCGGCACTTAGCAACTGTTGATAGATGTCATTTCGTGCCATGAACCAACTGGTAGAAAAAAATTCAAGGATATATAATTTCATATCTATCAGATTTTGGCCAAGATTCTAAAGGTAGCATGGAGGAGACAGTCATAATATATGTTTCTTTGATTTGACATTTGCTGTACCCACATTAATTCCTCCCTCCAGAGCACCTCATATAGCTTGCACAGTTCTTTTTTTTATTAGCATATTCATTATTACAAACCATACCTATTCATTAAGCTCCTTATCCAATCTCTTCCTTCCCCTCCCCCTTTAATAACCATAGATTTGTTCTCTCTATCTAATAGATTAACTGTTTCTCTGCTGATTTGTTGCCTAGATGATTTGTCCAGTACTGAGACAGGTGTGATCAAGTCCTCCCCTATTATCTTAAAGCAAATGCTTCTTCTATTACTCTGGAGTGTGCTTTGAGCTTACATAGTTCTTATGCCACAGAATAATGATTTACTAGATTGGGAGTTCCCAGAATACTACATCTTAATTAACTTTATATCTCCAGCTCTAGACTTAGGGCCTAGCACCCAGATCTTAGCAAAGTAATAAACAAATGACTGAATGAACAAAGAAAATGCTCCAGGGACTTGGTTTAGTCCTCTTCGTTGTTGCTGACACTAAGTTTAGGTGTCTGGCCACAGGAATCTTGCCATTGGCTCATATAGGGCATATTGATTGTGGGTATGTGTCACAACTTAGGGCTTTGGTTAGTATGTGGTTAGGATATGTGGTTAGGTATTTTGGTGATGATGCAGGAACAACAGAAGATGAGACATCTAAGCAGGTACAGTTATTTTTACTGCCCTTCTACTTCCCTTTCTACTGCTGCGATCAAATTGATTTTCCTTTTCCTAATTTTTAGATACCCATTCATTCATTTACTCAACTACTATGTATTTTCACATACTATATACCAGGCACGGTGCTAAATGCTAGGAACAAAATCCAAAGAACAAGTCCTAGAATGCAAGTTATTCCATCCATGGGGCCTGTGCTATTCTTTTACAGTTTATACTGTCATGCCCAATGAGTCTTTGATGGCTTCCTCACTTTTCAGTGTAGTATAATATTCTGATTCATCTTATATTGCATCATATTTTTTGAAACATTTCCCTTTACTTCAAAGAAATATATAATAAAATTTGTATTACCTAACAATATATTTTTTTCTTTCTTTCTTTTTTTTTTTTTTCAAAAGATGACCCATAAGGGGATCTTAACTCTTGACCTGGTGGTGTCAGCACTACACTCTCCCAAGTGAGCTAACCAGCCATCCCTATGTAGGGATCCAAACCCTTGGCCTTGGTGTTATCA
>NW_007736051.1:0-12474 GCF_000696425.1 Galeopterus variegatus
CAGAGTGGGAGAAAATATTTGCAAAATATACATCTGAAAAAGGATTAATATCCAGAATATACAAGGAACTCAAACAACTTTACAGGAAAAATCAAGCAACCCAATTAAAAAATGGGCAAAAGAGCTAAGTAGGCAATTCTGTAAGGAAGATATACAAATGGCCAACAGTCATATGAAAAAATGCTCAACATCACTCAGCATCCAGGAAATGCAAATCAAAACTACACTGAGATACCATCTCACCCCAGTTAGGATGGCTAAAATCCAAAAGTCTCTGAACGACAAATGCTGGCGAGGTTGCAGTGAAAAAGGAACTCTCATACATTGTTGGTGGGACTGTGAAATGGTGCAGCCTCTATGGAAAATGGTATGGAGGTTCCTCAAACAATTGCAGATAGATCTGCCATATGACCCAGCTATCCCACTGCTGGGAATATACCCAGAGCAATGGAAAGCATCAAGTCGAAGGTATACCTGTTCCCCAATGTTCATCGCAGCACTCTTTACAACAGCCAAGAGTTGGAACCAGCCCAAATGTCCGTCATCGGATGAGTGGATACGGAAACTGTGGTATATCTACAGAGTGGAATGCTACTCAGATATAAAAACGAATGAAATGCTGCCATTTGCAACAACATGGATGGACCTTGAGAGAATTATATTAAGTGAAACAAGTCAGGCACAGAAAGAGAAATACCACATGTTCTCACTTATTGGTGGGAGCTAAAAATAAATAAATAAATTCACATGCACACACAAAAAAAATGGGGGGGGGGAAGAGGACTTAACAACTACAACTCCTTGAAGTTGATATGACAAGCAAACAGAAAGGACATTGTTGGGTGGGAGGGGGGAGAGGGAGGAGGGAGGGGGGGTTCGGTAATGGGCCACAATAATCAACCTCATTGTACACCGACAAAATAAAATTAGGGAAAATAAATAAATGAATAAATTTTTTTAAAAAAAGAAAAAAAATTAAAACATTCCAGACTTTTTAATTTCTGATGCCTTTAATTGAATGCATTGCTGCGCTACATGATAATTAGGTAAACAATTGACTTAAGTGACTGTCATTTGTGTGCCTTGCATAGACAAACCAAGCTTCCTTTGACACTGAGGCAGAGAAAGGCAGGGTCAAGTGGAACAGGAAGCAGCTCTGCAGCCTGTCAGAAGGGCCTTAGACTCCAACTGGGGGAGTGTCAGAAGTCACCCTCTTCCCTGGCTGGGGCTGTGTAGCCTGAACATGGCTGGCACCAAAGGCCGTGCACTTCCTTTTTCTCTTCTCCCTGGTGCCTCAGCCTCCTCCTCTGCCATCCTCGCAAGGACTCAGATAGGACCAGGAGAGTCAGCATTGCTGGGCCCACTCTTCCCTGACCAGTTCTGTATGTAGAGCCTCAGTCTCAGGCTTCTATAGGCAGATTCTGGAAAGGCGATTAGAAGGGCAGTGTGGGGAGCAGGTAGGTGATTGGATTGGGAGGAAAAACCACAGTAGAGATAGGTGGGCTTTTCTACTTTTAGCCAGATCAACTCAGGAACCCAAGAATTCTGCCTCCTTAGAGCTCTGGAAATCCTTGGGATATGAAAGTCCCTATCTGAAGTGGGGGAGGAGCCCAAAGCTAAGACGACGGGAGTTGTCCTGAGGACAGTGTCTGTGTGACCCAGGTCCCTCTCGTCCAGACTGCGGGGAAGGGACTAGAGGCAGCAAGCACCCCTTTCTCCTCCTCTCCTCTTCTCTCCCTCTCAGAACTGATTTTACAGAATAAGTGTGTATTAGTCCATTTCTGACACTTATAACAAAATACTTGGAACTGGGTAATTTATAAAGAAAACAAAATTTATTGCTTACAGTTTCAGAGGCTGGAAAGTCCAGAGAACACATCCTGGGGGTCTCATATTGTGAGACGGTGGAAGCAGAGAAAGACTAACCTCTCACGTGCTTTTCTTTTAAAGCAATCAGAACCACACCCCCCGACCACCATTTTTAATCCATTCAGTACATCATGGTCCTACAATCCAATCACCTCTTCAAGGCCTTACCTTTAAATTACCATAATAGGATTTCCCACCCTCTTAACACTCACAGCGAGGGTCAAGTTTTGGGGAACACTCAATCTAAGTAAGACACAGTGCTAGCAGCAAGTTAGCACAGTGGAATAAATGTTCTTTGGCTTCGGAGTCAGGCTTGTGTATTAATTCTAACTCTGCCATTGACTAGCTCTAATGCAACCTCTCAGAGCCTCAATTTCCTCCTCTGTAAAATGGGAGTAATATGTTCATCAGGGAGAGCAAATATAAGTGGTAGAGATAATCCATATAAAGTAATTGTCAGGTAACAGGATGTTACAAACCGTCTTCAGGATTTCTTCACAGAATTTTTTGCCTAGAGTGGTAAACTGAGGGATAGGGCCTTGGATGTTGGGAAGCGGGAGAGAAAGGGTATAAAGTACAGATTTTATTGAACATCTGTTATGTGCTATGTATCAGTCATCTATTGCTGTAATAACACTGAATAATGCACCACCCCAAAACTCATGGCATTCAACAATAAATATTTATTTCTCACGTATCGGCAGGACTCAGCTAATCTAGGCTGGTCCCAGCTGGGTTTGCCCATGCATCTGTGGCTCAGCCCATGTGTCTATGGGCGGCTGTGCTCCACATGTTTCCCATTCTCTTCTGGGACCACCAGGTTAGCCTGGGCATGTCCATCGCATGGCAGTGTCAAAGCACAAACAGCAACACACTCTGTAACATCCCATTGGTGAAGGCAGTCACAGGGCTGAGCCCAGAGATGCTATGAGAGGGCACTACAAGGTTATATGCCAAGAAGCACAGGTGAAGGAAAGGATGGAGAATTGGAGATTTTTTTTTTTTTCCTCACACTACCTCATGCTACATAGTTTAGCTCATTTATTCTTGCAGGCAGCTACTCCCATGGTAATATGTAAACATCAACAGATCTCTAATAGGGCAGGACTAATTTTGGCACGAAATATGAGTAGAAGATAAATGTGCAAGTATTTCACATTCACAAGTAACAAATTCATGCCTATAGGAACATGACAGAAGCCATGACTTTTTGTACTGTGACTATTTGCGGACACGCCTGACCTCTACCAGATCGTGGCAATGACGGAGGGTCCCTGACTTTGCTCTCCTTCATCTTCCCTTTAGCCCTAATACAGTGCCTAACACAGAGCTGGTACTCAGTAAATGCAGAAGCCTAAATGATCCTCAGGGCCACACACCTCTAGTGTCCTGAAGGGAGGTCCCCTCTGGCCCCACCAACTGATTGCATGTAGGTTGACATGTATTTTAAATTAAGATTTCATTTTAAACTTCTAAAATTTTCTTCTGCTGAAATAATCATCAAATATCTGAGGAAAAGTCCAGGTTTTTCACCTGCAGAAGTTAAGGCATCCAATTCAGATCTCAGTTATTCAGTGTCCACAAAATCCAGACAATGCAAATGCTTTGCTTAAGGTTTGCCAATGAATATAGAAGCAGTTTCGAGGTGCTACAAAAAGGTCAAAAAATTTACTCATTTGTGACTCTAACAATATCTATGTGTTTTTTTTTAACCTTAGGTTTTACATCTGGGACATTTTTCTTTTTTAATCAAAAGCAGTGTTAAAAAATACTTGACAGTCTTGTCTTGATTCTTAATGTGGCTGTTAAGGGATGCCTTCCATTAGTGAGCATGCTCCAGATAATGTGTTTATTTGCATCTGCCTTTGTCTCTGCCTGTCCCCTAATGGTCTGGTACACAGAGGGCTACTTGAGCTGATTTATACGGATCTTGGTTACTTTCATTTGTGCATACTTAATTCAGAGAGGTGATCACATTGATTTCCAAGCACTACTTTCCAAGACATTGTACTAACATAGATATTTTAGCTGCTCTAACTACATTGTCTAAAAAGAAAAATATCTTAAACCTTTGGAAGCAATTTTGATGGACATTTCATTGTGTTCTATATTTCTTACATAATTAAATTTCCTTCACTTCAAGGTCTGCTTAAAATTAAATTGAGAAATATTCTTGACTTCCATTGGGCAGATAACTTTGTTTATTTGGATTTTTTCTGCATACATATGAAATGGCATCCTATGAATCAATACCGTGCTTATACTTCCCGTAGATATGAAGAAATGACATTGTTCATAGGCAGATGTAGTCTCCTGTTAGTCATAACAAGCTGTCCCTAGTTATTGAACTTGTTTACCCTGTAATTCCAAAAATTCCTTGTGTTTTTGTGCCTGATTTGGCAGGCTGAACTATTTGGATGCTGAGTATTGTGAAGAAAATATATAACTTCTTTCACAGATTAGCTGGAGCCCGGGGACTCCTATTCACAAGCTCACAGACCTGCTCAGAGCAGCTAGTGTTCTTTGGGGCATATAGAAGTCTTATTTGCACAGCCAAGGGGGTAGAATTCCAGTTTGGATTTGAAAGCAAATAGGGTAAGTTGTCAGAAGGTTCATCCCCCAGTGAAAGAGATGTTATTCCCAATGTTTTGCATCTTTGGAAGCAAGAGTAGGAGCAAAGTCTTATCTCAGCAATACCCACCCTGCTACCGAGGACAGAAAACAGACCCTCGTCATCTTTTATCCTGGCTTTTGCTGAGACAGCCCTTCCATTATGGCAAGGAAACCCGTGGTGATAGACATGTAATTGGATAGTTGGTATTCCATAGGTACTGCTTTAATATTTTAAAAAATAGTCCCAAAGAACTGCTTTTTGTTGCATTGCTAATTAGCCTTTGAACATTTCTGAATTCATTAGCATCAAGATCAGTCAAGGCCTTCAAGGTTTACCATGTACCCCAAGTAACAATAGGTACACGATAAGGTTATTGTGAGCCTTAAATGAGCTAATACATACGGATGCTTAGATCAACTGGTACGTAATGAACACTCGTTAATTTAACTACTATTATTATTATTATTATTAATTGATTAATATTACCTTTTGTAACTTCTCTGTATATCAGCAGGAGATTTGGCCTGAGTCACTGATTCTCCCACAGTTTTTATATATTAAGAGTATTACTGAGCTAGCTGGTTCTGATAACATCAAGGTCCAGGGTTCAATCCCTGTACTGGCCAGAGGCCAATAAAAAAAAAAAAAGACAGACAGAGAGTATTGCTTGGCACTATCATTGACAGCATGAGCTTTGGAGTCAGACAGATCCAGTAGCCGTGTGACCTCAGGCAAGTGACTAACCTCAGAGAGCCACAGTTCCCTTCTCTGTAAAGTGAGGGTAAGGTTGATGCCAAAAGCGTGTATTTGTATGCAGATTAAATGCTCCCACAAGGGTGCATGGCACCGGCACATGCACCTCTGGTTTCCTCAGTGCTACAGATGACACCCTGTTACACATGGATGTATCTGTTCTTCAGCCTAATTTGTGTGTCATTTTCACTGGTGGAATTTATGATGACCAAGATTGCCAGACTCTACACTCGTCACTGCATATGCTCTTTGCAAACTGGTCAACATATAGCAGGACTGTATACTCCCCACCCCATAGTGTTCTTTTAAGTCTCTCTTAACAATTTTGGGCATTTTGCTAAGCTTGTGCTTAGAACCCAGAAGTCTACTGTGCACACAGTGGCTTTTAACCGAAGCCCTACAGACTTGTCTTGGGATAAAGTCCATTCGGCAAGTGTGGTACATGTTAAGCAAACATTCTACATTTGATAGAATTTTGTGTATAAAAATTGCAGCTGAGCCAACAAGGCTCAATTCATTTGTCTTCATAAAGATCACAGGTTTTGGGAGTCTTATCAGGTGGTCGTGAGGTTTCAAGTGCTAAGGAGAATGGTTTCCTCTTTAACATCTTTTCTGGCTTCACCGTGTCTGGCCTCAGCCTCTTTAACACATTCCCCTAATCCATTCACTTGGGTTCTTGTCTGATTTCCTCAGGGGCTACTGTTTTGGTTCACATCTCTTAACAAAAAGAGAAAAAAAGAAAGAAAGCCCACAGGCACCCAGCTGTTGCTTTTCCTGAAGTGGCAGCTTATTTGCTAATATAAGATTTTGAAGCCATGGGTCTCTGAGTTCTCAACAAGCAAGTCTGTTTAAACAGTCTCTAGTATTCTTTCCTGACCCCAAATTACTCCCAAGCATTAATTGTCCTAGTGGTTTCATGGCCACATTATTTCATATTCATTAGTGTTTTCATGAAAAATTATAACACTAATTAGAGTGGTTTCCAGTTAATTCATTTGGTGATTCATTACTCTCTCCCCTCTTGGTGTTCTGCATGTGGTCATCCTGGAGAAAGCATCCAAGGGGTAATTGCAGCTCTATTCCCCAAATGATTGCCTAATGCCATTAGTTCTGATCCACGGGCACGTCTTGGCAGCTCTGATGGGCTCTGGTTACAGCTGCACCCTTGGCTCTGCCCTCTGGATGCAGGGAGGGAAGGAAGCCTGCATGATAACTGGTCCTCAGAAAGGGTCCTGGGCAGCAGAGGGGAGGGACATCTTAGAGAGAAGAAAGTCAGGGGCAGGGGGAGCTTTGGAATGTGAAGATCACTTTAACATCTTCTGGAACCTGGGGTAAGGACAGGATAGAGTGAAATCTGCCCTGAGAACTTGTATGTAGGAGAGAGTAAAGAAGGTGAATTCTCTGCAGTTTCAGCGGATATGTGGCCAGGAACTGAGCTAAGACTTTGGAAGCCAGTTCTTTTAATTAAAAGTTTATTTGACCTCACATACATTAGGATGGCTGCTAACCAAAAAAAAAAAAAAAAAAAAAAAAAAAAAAAAAAAAAAAAAAAAAAAAAAAAACAAACAAACAAACAAACAATAAAAACCTCAGAAAATAAGAAGTGTTGGCAAGGAGAAATTGGAAGTGTGTGTGCTGTTGGTGGGAATGTAAAATGGTGCAGCTACTATGGAAACATTATGGCAGTTCCTCAAAATTTTAAAAATCAAATTACCATATGTCTCAGAAATACCATTTTTGGGTATAAACTCCAAAAGAACTGAAAGCATGGTCTCAAAAAGGTATTTGTACATTCACATTCATTGCAGCATTATTCACAATAGTCAAAAGGTGGAAACAGCTCAAGTATCCATTGACAGATGAACAGATAAACCAAATGTGGTATATACATCTGTTAGAATATCACTGAGCCTTAAAAAGGAAGGAAATTCTGACACATGCCACAATATAGATGAGTCTAAGGACATTATGCTAAGTGAAATAAGCCAGTCACCAAAAACAAATACTGCGTGATTTCACTTACATGAGGTGTCTAGAGTAGTCAAACTCATAGATATAGGAAGTAGAGTGGTGGTTGCTGGGGCTGGGGAGGAGAGAAATGTGGAGTTGTTGTTTAATGGGTATAGAGTTACAGTTTTACAAGATGAAAAAGTCCTGGAGATTGTGCAACAATGTGAATATACTTAACACCATGGAGCTAGACACTTAAAAATGGTTAAGATGGCAAATTTTTTGTTATGTGTATTTTACCACAATTTTTTAATAGGTTATTTGTCATTTATATTGTAATGTTTGCTCCATTCAAAAAATTGGAAAATAGAAAAATAAAAAAAACTAAAGGTTCTGTCACTCAAAGACAACCACATTAATATTTTGCATTTAGTAAAATTATTTTTATTTACTTAAATAATGCATTAAAACATTCTCCTTGTAAAAATTAAAACATTAGTGATTAGGATAAAGTCCCCTTTGTCCACCTCCTTTAATACCAATTTCCTTTATTGCTTCCCAGCGGTAACCACTCTTATGGCTACATAGGTGTCTGCCAATCCAGGCACTTCCGATGCATTCATTTACCTACATATGTATTCAAAAAATGTTATACATATCATAGGTTTATGCATTGTTTTAACATAAGTGGCTGCTGTGGTTTGAATGTTTGTCCCCTTCAAGGCTCATGTTGAAGCTTAATCCCCAATATGTTTCTGAAAGGCAGGGTCTTTAAGAGGTGATTGAATCAGGAGAACTATGCCTTCATGAATGGGTTAACCCATTCATGATTAATGGTTTAATGAGTTATCAGGGAGTAGACTAGAGGCTTTTTAAGGAAAGGAAGAAAACATGTGGAAACACTCTTGCCCAGCCCTCGCTGTGTGATACCCTGCATCATCACGGGATTCTGTAGAGTCCCCACCTAGAAGGCCCTCACCCGATGTACCCCTTGGCTTTGGATTTCCCAGCCTCCAAAACTGTAAGAAATAAATTATTTGTTTATAAATTACCCACTTTCAGGTATTCTGCTAAAAGCAACAGAAAATGGACTGATACAGTGGCATCATGCAGCCCATGTCATTCTGAAGCTTTCTTTCATTCCGTAGAATGCCTTCCCAGCTTCTACATGTAATGGAGGCTTCCCTGATCCGAATCTGCTGCGCAGTATCCCATGGTATGGGCATGTTTACGTGTCTAGTCATCCCTGTACTGATGGGCGGTTAGGCTGTTTACCCTTTTGGGCTATTTGCCTTATTTGCTAATCAATGTTGAGTGAACGTCCTTGTAGGCGCCTCCCTGCGTACCTGTGCTAGTGCTTCAGGGGGTACACACGGAGAAGTGTGATGCTTGATCATGGAGAAGTACGTGTTTTAATTTTGATAGATGTTACCAAACCGTCTTCCAAATTGACTCCCCATCAGCAATGCAGGAGAAGAACCCCTATTTCCCCCACACTTGCCAAAAGTTAATATTTTATCCATTTTAATTTTTTTTCGCATAGTTGATGGATTAAAAATGGCATTTTGTGGTTGCTTTATTTGACTTGTTGTATGTTCATGATTCCTAATGAGCCTGGATATATTTATATACTTACTGGTCATATGTATTTCCTTTTCTGCGAATGTCCTATTCATATCGTTTGTCTATTTTTCCATTGAGTTTTTTTCTCTTTTCTATCTTTTTTTCATTTTTAATTTTTTGATAGTTCTTTATATATTCTCGGTGCAAATCCTTTGTTTTTTTATATATTGCAAATATTTTCTGCCATGCTACTTTTTGAAACTTGATAAGGCTTCTTTTAACTTTGAGACAGTCAAATTAATCTTGTTGCTGTTGTTTTATTTTACGTGTTTTGCTTCTTGGGTCATTTTTAAACACTTGGGTGTTTAATCTATTCTTTAATCTGTCTGGAATGTCTTTTTGTAAATGATGTGAGGTTTGTTGTTTTATTTTACGTGTTTTGCTTCTTGGGTCATTTTTAAACACTTGGGTGTTTAATCTATTCTTTAATCTGTCTGGAATGTCTTTTTGTAAATGATGTGAGGTTTGTTGTGTTATTTTACGTGTTTTGCTTCTTGGGTCATTTTTAAACACTTGGGTGTTTAATCTATTCTTTAATCTGTCTGGAATGTCTTTTTGTAAATGATGTGAGGTTGGGATCTAACATTTTTTTTCTTAAATGGATAGCCACTTAATCCAACACTAGTGTCTAAATAATTTGTCTCTCTCTTACCATTTGAAATACAGTACTTTATCATATATTAAATTTTCTTATATACTTGGGTCTGTTTCTGGATTCCATTGTGTTCTGTGAGTCTGTTAATTCCCATGTCAACATCACACTATTTAAATTACTTTTGCTTTATAATATGTCTTGAGCTCTGGTAGAGCATATATTCCCTCCTTGTTTTTTGTTTCTAAATTTCTTAGCTTTCCTTGCATTTTCACTGTTCCATAGAAATTATAGAATCAGCTTGAGTCTATATATCAGTTTGATCTTCCCAGTTTTACATAGGGCACAGAATTCCATTTATTCAAATTTTTATTTATGTCCTCAGTAAGGAAAGAAAAGTTTTAGTTTTAGTCTTTTCATTTTTTGGTTAGAGTTATTTCTAGTTGTTTGGTACTATTGTGAAGGTTTTCTTCTGCTGCATCTTTGAATACGTTATCTCTGGTGTATCGGAAAGCTATAGCATTTTTAAATGTATTGGTATAAAATAAAATATGGATTCAGGAAGTTCATAAAGCATGAATGTATAGCTTAATGAGTTATTGTAATGCTAATTGAATATTGCTAGCACTCCAGAAGGAATAAGCAATATTTCTTATCAAAAGATATTCTTATCAAATATTCTTATCAAATATGTCTTTGCTTCATAGTTCCTAACACTCAGGTATATATCCCTGATCACTATAGTTTAGTTTTTCTGAGGTTTTTTAGCTTTGAACAAATAGACTCACTTAGTATATATTTTTTTTCTCTTGCTACTTTTTCCCTATATTATGTTTATGCTGTTACATGTTGTTGCATGTAGTGGTAGCACTAATTCCTTCTCTTTCATAGCCATATAATGTTCCTTTAAACTCATGCCACAATCAATCTGTTCTCCTATTGATGGGCACTTGGGTTGTTTCCAGTTTTATTACAGAGCTGCTCTGAACATTCTTGTACATATATTCTAAAGTACATGAGCATACATTTCTGTGGGGTTTTCTTAGTTTGGGTTCCCTCAGAAGCAGATCCTGAAACAAGGATTCAAGTACAGAAAGTTTATTTGAAAAGTGATTCCAGAAAACACTAGTAGAAGAACAGTGAGGCAAGACAGAGAAGGGAAGAAGCCCAGTAAGCGTTGCTTTATCAAATACATTTCCAGCATGAGCAACTGGAGCTTAATCCTACTGAGTAAATCTACGAAACTCCATAGAAAACACACCTCAGAGTTGTTGCAGCTGAAGAACAGGGTGCTGGGATATTTATCTGGCAGCTCCAATTACTCGCTGATTGCCGGAAGCTACTGGAGAGGCACTAATTCACCAGCCCTTCTGGCCTCCCCTGCATATGGGCAGGGCAGGGTCTGGCAGGCAGAGAAAGTCCTCAGGGGAACAGATGAAGGTCCTGGTGGTTGGAAGTTGGGCTGGTGTGCACTGCAGTGCCAGCACGTGGCAGAATCTGCTGCAAGGGAGTCTATCTAGGAGCAGAATTTCTGGGTCATAGGGCACATGTTTATTCAACTATTGATACTTTCAGGCAGTTTTCCAACCAGTTTTACCAAGATACATTCCCACCAGCAGCCTAGGAGAGTTTCCATAGGGCCATATCCTTGCCAGCTCTTGGTATTGAGACACTGTTACATTTAAGCCATTTTGGTGGGTGTGTAATGTTGTTTTAATTTGTAATTCTTGGGTTACTACAAATTTTGAGCATCTTTTTATGTAATTACTATAAATTTGGATTTCTTCTTCTGTGAAGTGCCTGTTCAAATCTTTTGCCTGTTTTCATATTGGGGTGTCTGGGTTCCTTTCTTATTGATTTCCAAAAGATTTTTTGTATTCTGAATTCAGGACCTTTGTCAATCACATATATTGCCAATATCCATGGCTCTTCTTTTTACTCTCGTTAGTGTCTTTCAATAAACAGTAGTTCTTAATTTTAATGGGCCCTGATATATAAATCTTTTTCCTCTTGGTTGGTACTTTTTGAGTCTTAAGAAGTCTTTCCCATGATTATGAAGATATTACCCTATGTTATTTTCTGAAAGCTTTATTGTTTTGCCATTCACACTGAGGTCTGTGATCTATGCAGAACTTATTTTTTGTGTATGACATGAAGTAGGGGTCAATAATTACACTCTGCCCCAATGCTTATCCAGTTACCCCAGCTCCATTAATGGAAAGAACACACTTTTCCCACGTTCTGCACTGCCATTAAATAAAATGTCATGGTATGTTTCTGAGCTTTCTGTTCTGTTCCCCTGGTCTAGAGCTGTATATCATTGTAGCCTTATTAAAGGTCCTGATCATTGATAGAGCACATCCTCCCCTCTTCTTCATCAAGAATGGTTTGTCTATTCTTTGATTTTTGCATTCCCATATAAATTTAAAAATCAGCTTGTCAAATTTCAAAGATTGAAAGGAAAGAAAGAAAAAAAAGGAAGGGAGGGAGATCTGCAGGGATTTTGACTGGCAATTGCATTGTATCTATAGATCAATATGGAAAGAATTAAACTCTGTAATGTTAAGTCTTCCAATCTATTTATTTACATTGTCTTTAATATCTAACAAAGTTTTGTAGTTCTCTCTCTCAAAGTCTTACTTACCTACTGTTAGATTTATTCTATGTACTTGATATTTTGATCCTGTTATAAATGGTATCTTTTTCATTTTCTGTTTGTTGTATTATATAGGAATACATTTAATTTACGTCTACTAATTTTGAGTCTAGGAACCTTGCTAAATTTTCATGTTAATTCGCACAGTTTATCTATGTATTCTCTTGGATTTTTTATGTACACACAATCAATATTGATTTCTGTGTTCACTGACCACCTAATTGAAATTTTTTATTAGTTCTAATAATTTGCCGTTGAGGCTCTTGGGTTTTCTAGGCAAAAAAAAAAAATCATATTCACTTATAATTATAAGGGTTGTGTTTCTGCCTAGAGAAACAGTATAGGGTAGCCATTGAGTACAAGGGTCTGGAGTCACACTACCTGATTTTTTTTTTTTTTTTTTTTTTTTTTTTTTTT